>NW_027460137.1:0-25540 GCF_025594145.1 Primulina tabacum
TCCTAAATGATAGGGTCGAAATCTAGGTGGAATGGAGGCCAAAACACGAAACGCTCTTTCGAGAGTCAATTTGGCACATTGCACCGTAAATTCTCGTACGACCTCAAAAATGATCCAATCGAACGGTCAAAAAATGACCTTCCCAACTCAATGAGGCACTGTCCAGTCCAAGGCCATGGGCTAAAAGCCAACCAAGAACTCAACGAGCCTTCTAAACGACACAGCAACTTGCTGTAATTTCCAGCAGCTGCGCAACTACAAGACTTGCGTTGGTTTCGAGACTATCGGCCATTAGGGGCGTGAACCACCGACCAAGACTCTTACCAACATCCCAAGGAATGATTTGAACCATGGCTAAGGGCCCTAGGCCAGCCACAATCCGCATCACACCAAACTCAACCGAAGGGTCCAACCGAGAGCAACGTGCATGCGTGTGTAGTGTTTATGCTATGATCGATGTCTTGCGTCGTTCCAATGGCCATTTGATTGACCATGGCACGATCTAGACATCTAGGAGCATGATATGAACCGTGGCTAAGGGCCATAGGCCAACCAAGATCCACCAAGCAACAAAAGAAACGAACCATGCTGAAAAATGGAAGCCGAAGGGAAGGGGCTGTTTGATGTTTTATTAAAAACCGATGACCATGGACCAAGCCACCAAAAGGGCAACTTAGTCACGTCTTAGACATGCTAGGGAAGTGATCCAACCATGGCTATAGGCCCTTGGGGCAGCCAAGATCAGATCCTTCCTCCATGACAACAAACTGAATTTTTCGAACAACATTTCTGCACCTATGGGGACTTGCTGTCATTCTGAATTTCCAGCAAGCATGGGGCTGGTTTGAATGGACCAACATGGTCCTAATGCATCCTACTACATGTACAAGCCGCCTTGGGAGCCTGGAGTCGATCCAATACCTGAAACTCACAAACCAAAAGAACCGTGAAGCTTGCCAAGGAAATCGAAAATTCTGCATGTGTGGTTTCAAAATGTTTTGACATGGATCTCGATTTTTACTTGAATAAACATGATCATGTACTGAAAAATAAATGATAATATGACTTGATTGAGGTTTGAAAGAAATCTAGACATGCCTGGTTTCGTTTCGAAAGAAAACGAACGAAACGACGACGACGACGCGCACGGAGGAGGTGGAGCGCTTCTCTTTTCTTGCTCTCGATTTTTCTTCCCTTGCTTCCTACTGATTCACGATTTTTCTACTGAAAAACACTCTGAATTTTGAAAGGGAGGGGGAAATGGTTAGGAGGTGAGGGAAGGTGCACATATAAGGAAGAATCAAGACCAAGTCTCCTTTTGAATTTTGAATTTGGTTTGATATCAAATGAGTTGGTGGATGCTTCTAGGAGGTAGTGGCCGAAATTTTGCTTATTTTCTAGTCTAGGATATGTCCATTAATTAATTAAATTGTGCTCCCAAAAATCCTAGAATTATCCTACTAATTACATGCAAAGAATTGGTCAAAGTTGATGAGTTGGAAAATGAATCTTCTAGCACTAAGGGTGGCCGAAAATGCATATAAAATAGGGGAAATGTTGATTATCTAGTCAACTAATAACCTTGAAAGCCTTACTAATCCTTTAATAATTTAGTGAGCTAACCCCTTAATTAATAACTTAAATGAGTTCATTTCTTAATCACCTCAATAATTAAATTAAATCCTCAAACCTCCCTTACTAACTTAAATGAACTTGTTGCTAGCTAAATTAACTTCTGGAAATATTTCTCGAATCTTAAATTCTATCTCAAAACTCCAACTCCGGTCCGGCCTCACTGAAATAACTGAAATGCTAAAAATCAAACTACTGAACTGAAATAATAATAATTAACTTCAAAAATGCATTTAAAATAATCATGCAATGAAGTCAATTAAATTTAAAAATCTAGAATTATGCATGGCTTATACGTCTACTGATTACGGGTTCTACAATCCTTCCCCCCTTAAATAAATTTCGTCCTCGAAATTAGAACTCACCGAATAACTCAGGGTATCGACTTCTCATCTCCGGCTCAGACTCCCACGTAGCTTCCTCCTCTGAATGGTTGAGCCATTTGACTTTGACTCGCTTAACCAACTTGTTCCGAAGTTTCTTCTCCTGTCTGTCTAGGATCTGCACGGGTCTCTCCTCATAAGATAAGTTCGGAGTAAGCTGCAACGGCTCGAAATTCAGCACATGCGAAGGATTTGCCATATACTTCCTCAGCATGGAGACGTGAAAGACATTGTGTACTCCGGCCAGATTCGGCGGAAGAGCCACACGATACGCTAGCGTCCCAACTCTGTCGAGGATCTCAAACGGTCCAATGAATCTCGGACTGAGCTTCCCTTTCTTGCCAAATCTCATGACACCCTTCATAGGTGCCACTTTCACGAAGACATGATCGCCCACTGCAAACTCTAACTCTCTCCTCCGCTGATCGGCATAACTCTTCTGTCGGCTCTGAGCAGTCCTCATTCTATCACGGATCTTGACTACTACATCTGCTGCCTGCTGAACAATCTCTGGACCCAACTCTGCTCTCTCTCCTACTTCATCCCAATGAACAGGAGATCTACACTTGCGGCCATACAGCGCTTCATACGGAGCCATACCTATAGACGACTGGAAACTGTTGTTATAGGTGAACTCTACCAATGGTAAGTTCGACTCCAATCCCAGAGAAATCAATGACGCAAGCACGAGAAGATCCTCTAAGATCTGAATAACTCGCTCCGACTGTCCATCTGTCTGCGGATGGAAAGCTGTGCTAAACAGCAACTTCGTACCCAAAGTCGAATGCAAACTCTTCCAAAACGAGGAAGTGAATCTGGGATCTCTGTCGGATACGATAGAAACTGGAATACCATGGAGTCGGACTATCTCTCGGATATACAGCTCTGCATACTGAACCATGGTGAAAGTCGTCTTAATAGGCAAGAAGTGCGCTGATTTGGTAACGATCTACAATCACCCAGATAGCATTCGATCCTCTGGCTGACCTCGGCAATCCGGTCACAAAGTCCATGGTAATGTTCTCCCACTTCCACTCGGGAATAGGAAGAGGCTTGAGCAAACCTGCTGGTCTCTGATGCTCGGCCTTCACTAACTGGCAAGTCAGGCACTCGGATACAAAACGCCTGATGTCCTTCTTCATCCTGGCCACCAACAATACATAGCTGCAGATCTTGTACATCTTCGTACTCCCAGGGTGAATGGAGTACGGGGACGTATGGGCCTCTGATAAGATGTCTGCTCGGATAGAATCACTGCTAGGAACCCATATCCTATCTCGGTATCTCACAATACCGTCGCTGACTGAATACAAAACACTGCCCTTGGCTTCATCTCTCTTCTTCCACTGTGCCAACTGCTCATCTGCTGCCTGACCGCTGCGAATACGGTCAATAAGAGAGGACTGGATAGTCAAGGTAGATAAACGAGGAACTCTACCTCGAGGGTAAGTCTCAAGATCAAACCTCTGCATCTCAATCTGAAGAGGTTTCTGCATCGTCAAATGAGCCATCACTGCGACTTTCCTGCTCAAAGCATCCGCAACTACATTAGCTTTACCCGGGTGGTAGCTAATGTCACAATCGTAGTCTTTCACAAGCTCCAACCAACGCCTCTGACGCATGTTCAGCTCCTTCTGCGTAAAGAAATACTTGAGGCTCTTATGGTCGGTAAAGATCTGGCACTTCTCTCCATACAGATAGTGCCTCCAAATCTTCAAAGCAAAAACTACGGCCGCTAACTCCAGATCATGGTAGGGTAATTCTTCTCGTGGATTTTCAGCTGTCGAGAAGCATACGCTATCACTCTCCCATGCTGCATCAAAACTGCACCTAAACCAAGCTTCGAAGCATCGGTATAAAGGACAAACTCACCAGATCCTGACGGTACAGCCAAAACGGGTGCTGAGATAAGAGCTTGCTTCAAAGTATCGAAGCTCTTCTGACACTCCTCGCTCCACACAAACTTCACATTTTTCTTGGTGTGCTGTGAGTGGAACGGCATGGATGAGAATCCCTGATGAATTCCTGTAATATCCTGCTAGCCCAAGAAAACTGCGGATCTCTGATGCATTCTGAGGCACAACCCAATCTCTGACTGCTGCAACTTTCGCCGGTCTACCTCAATGCCACTGCTAGAAACAATGTGGCCCAAGAACGCCACCTTCTCTAACCAGAATTCGCACTTACTGAACTTTGCGAATAGTTTGTTTCTGCAATGTCTGCAACACTGTGGTCAGATGCCTGCTGTGCTCCTCCCGACTCTTGGAGTAGACGAGAATGTCATCTATGAACACTATCACAAACTGGTCGAGGTACGGCTGAAATACGCGATTCATTAGATCCATGAAGATCGCTGGCGCATTCGTCAGACCGAACGGCATCACTAGGAACTCGTAGTGGCCATAACGAGTCCTGAAAGCTGTCTTCGAACATCAGCATCTCTCACCCTCAACTGGTGATAACCGAACGCAGATCTATCTTGGAGAAAATCGAAGCTCCCTGCAACTGGTCAAACAGATCCTCAATCCTCGGCAGTGGGTATTTATTCTTCACTGTAACCCTGTTCAACTCCCGTAGTCAATGCAAAGCCTCATCGAGCCATCCTTCTTTTTCACGAATAAGACTGGCGCGCCCATGGAGAAAAGCTCGGGCGAATGAACTCCTTGTCGAGAAGTTCCTGGATCTGCTTCTTAAGCTCTGCCATCTCTGTCGGTGCTAGTCGGTACGGCGCTTTGGATATCGGAGCCGTACCTGGCATAAGCTCAATGGAAAACTCCACCTCTCTCTCGGTGGCATACCAGAGACGTCTTCGGGAAAAACGTCTAAGAAATCTCTGACAATCGGAACATCTGAGGCTGACTGGCTGGGTTCCTCGGGGACAGATAAAAAGGTTGCTAGAAATGCCCGACACCCTCTATGCATGAGCTTCCTAGCCTGAACATAAGGAATAATGCGCGGTAAAGGAAAGTACCTGTCCGGCTCAAATAAGAACTGCTCCATTCCAGGCGGTCGGACAAGAACGGATCTCCGCTGGAAGTCTATCAACACTCTGTTCCTCAATAGCCAGTCCATCCCTAGGATGATGTCAAATTCCGGCATCGGTAGCACAATCAGATCCGCATAAACAAGATTACCGTGCAGCTCAAGGTCTATATCTCGGATAACATTGGTAGCTGCCATCTCCTCGCCTGACGGCAACACTACTGAAAAGGCTGTATCTAGCCCAATGGTCTGGATCTTGAGAAAGTTTGCAAAGACCTCCGAAATAAACGAGTGAGTGGCCCCTGAATCTATCAAGGCCTTGGTAGCGGAACCAGATATAAAAATTCTCCCTGAAAGAGCGGAGCTCTAAGTTGAATCCCACTACAAGATCTAAACTTATAGACATGCAAAGGTCAGGTTCCTCTAGCTTAATTTCCCCAAATAAATCTGAGTAGAGCATGCAATCCTATAACAGTTCTAAGTTCAAAATCTAAATCCCGATTCCCAAAACGAAATTCAAATAATACTTAAAGTTTAAAGGTACCTGTCAACAACATAGTCTCCGGGTTGGTTTCCGCGGCATGGAGAGCAAAAACTCTGCCTTGGGTAGGCAGATTCCTCTGAGGGCACTGCAGCAACATGTGGTCTGGACTGCCACACTTAAAACACTTTCCTGAGCCAGCCATACATGCTCCAGGATGGCGACGTGAGCACCTGGGACAGACTGGGTGCTCCTGAGTCCTCGGGGCTGGGCGTCCCCGCTGCTGCTGCTGCTGGCCTCGGTTCCTGGGCGGTCCATGAAAAGGCCTCTTATTCTGCTGCTGATGCTGATGAGGAGGAGGGCGGTGCGGTGCCTGGACTGGGCGCTTGCCCTGGCGATCCCTCTCGATATCCCGCAGATCCTGCTCTGCGGCTAAGGCCTTGGAGACGGCAATCTCATAAGTAGCAGGGTCAGATACCCTAACATCCCGGCGCAAGATCGGCCGTAAACCCACCAGGAAGTGCATCAGCTTGGCTCTGGCATCATTCGCTATCAGGGGCACAAAGTGACAGCCCCTCTCGAACTTACGGATAAACTCCGTAACCGACATATCCCCCTGTCTCAGGCTCATGAACTCGGTGGTCAGCCTGGTGCGAACCTCCTCAGCAAAATACTTGGAGTAGAAAACCTCCGTAAAGCGGGTCCAAGAAAGTGTAGCCAAGTCAGGGCTACCGAAGCTCCTTCCCACCATAAGCGGGCGTCTCCAGTGAACAGTAGGTGGCACATCGGACTCGGTCTGCGTCCCCAGCTCCATAAAATCGAAGATAACCTCGAGGGATTTGATCCATCCCTCGGCAACCATGGGGTCAGATGCCCAGAGAATTCCTTCGGGCGCATCTTCATGAATCGCTCATAACAGCCTCGGGCCCTGTCGGCCTGGCTGCGGCTGGCTGGCATTGCCCCCCGCAAACTGTGCGAAGAACTGTGCCATCCCAGCTAACATCTGGGCACTCATGTCCGGTGGGGCGGTGGAGGAGGTGGTAGGTCTCCCTCCGGTCTACGCTCCTCCCTGTCCTCTCGGCGAGGCTCCTCCTCTCTGTTGCGCTCTAAAATGCGTCTAGGGGGCATACTGTTCCAACATAACCCATACGTAACTAACATGCATAATTCCATAATTTATTTTAAATGAACACTGAAATACTGAAAATCTGGAAGCATGCTGACAAAATAATTCATGCTTTAACTGAAATGCTGAACAAAATGCTGAACTGAAAAACTTACAGACCAAAGGCGTGGCTTCGTGAGCTTCTCGCGGTCAGTAGTAGTGAAACCCTATACAGAACCACCGCTCTGATACCAACTGTGAAGGCCTAAAACTCCTTTCTTGAAATTTGCGGAAAATTAAAAATTTTCTTTTTAAAAGAACTTAAATGGCCTCATTCATAAAATCACTGGTGAATCAAGTTCAATATTTCAAAATATTGCAGCGGAAGAAAATAAAGTTTTGCCAACAACAACGATTTAAAAATATCCAACGACTGATAAAATTGTTTGCGGAAAAAATAACAACTGCTGCTCTGAGGTCCTCGGGTGCCACTACTGCCGACCCAAGCTGGCTCACTGGTCCCCGCCCTCGGCCCTGGCCTCATCAGTACCTACAACAATCAAGTCTAGTGAGCCTAAAGACTCAGCATGCATAATCGCAGGTAACGAGTAAAAATCTGAATTTAAAATATGCATGAGTTAACATATCCTGTCCTGAGGCATACTGAAAATAATCTGTACTGAGCAATTATAATACGTGCATAACTGAACTGGAAATCACTGTAAAAATATTTGCTCCTTGGAGCCTGTACTGAAATATCTGGTAAAATTTTCTGTTGAGATTATGTTTTACGCCTGTGGCCACTGCACTAAGCTGAACTGATCGGTAACTGGCTACCGGGGAGGCTGAAACTGAACTGAGCTGGCCGGTCACTGGCGACCGGGTGGTACCATACTGAACTGATCGGTCACTGGCGACCGTATAAAATAACACTCCCACATAGTGAATGAACCACAAGCCATATCGCATAAATCTCAAAAATAATCATTTTCTATTTAATGCACGTAAAATAATTAACTGGCGTAATGAAAATTCCTGTAATTTTACCAACTGGATTGGATTGGATCGTTCCCAGGCTCGCTGCAACCTAACTGTGCCATGAAAAATATGCAATAGCTTAAACTTGACCAACTATGCAATTTACGTTCAAAAGATGCGACTATGACGCCTAATGACTTCGCATTTAATCATGACTCCGAGCCAACCTGAACCGACACTGAACCGACGTATAGTCATGATTAAAATACGCTGAAAAATCATAAAATAATGTTCCTAAAATGATAGGGTCGAAATCTAGGTGGAATGGAGGCCAAAACACGAAACGCTCTTTCGAGAGTCAATTTGGCACATTGCACCGTAAATTCTCGTACGACCTCAAAATGATCCAAATGACAACGGTCAAAACATGACCTTCCCAACTCAATGAGGCACTGTCCAGTCCAAGGCCATGGGCTAAAAGCCAACCAAGAACTCAAACGCCTTCTAACACACAGCAACTTGCTGTAATTTCAGCAGCTGCGCAACTACAAGACTTGCGTTGGTTTCGAGACTATCCATTAGGGGCGTGAACCACCGACCAGAGACTCTTACCAACATCCCAAGGAATGATTTGAACCATGGCTAAGGGCCCTAGGCCAGCCACAATCCGCATCACACCAAACTCAACCGAAGGGTCCAACCGAGAGCAACGTGCATGCGTGTGTAGTGTTTATGCTATGATCGATGTCTTGCGTCGTTCCAGTGGCCATTTGATTGACCATGGCACGATCTAGACATCTAGGAGCATGATATGAACCGTGGCTAAGGGCCATAGGCCAACCAAGATCCATACCAAGCACAAAAGAAACGAACCATATGCTGAAAAATGGAAGGGCCGAATGGGGAAAGGGGCTGTTTTGACGTTTTGATTAAAAACCGATGCCATGGACCAAGCCACCAAAAGGGCAACTTAGTCACGTCTTAGACATGCTAGGGAAGTGATCCAACCATGGCTATAGGCCCTTGGGGCAGCCAAGATCAGATCCTTCCTCCATGACAACAAACTGAATTTTCGAACACATTTCTGCACCTATGGGGACTTGCTGTCATTCTGAATTTCCAGCAAGCATGGGGCTGGTTTGAATGGACCAACATGGTCCTAATGCATCCTACTACATGTATACAAGTCGCCTTGGGAGCCTGGAGTCGATCCAATACCTGAAACTCACAAACCAAAAGAAAACGTGAAGCTTGCCAAGGAAATCGAAAATTCTGCATGTGTGGTTTCAAAATGTTTTGACATGGATCTCGATTTTTACTTGAATAAACATGATCATGTACTGAAAAATAAATGATAATATGACTTGATTGAGGTTTGAAAGAAATCTAGACATGCCTGGTTTCGTTTTGAAAGAAAACGAACGAAACGACGACGCGGCACGGAGGAGGTGGAGCGCTTCTCTTGTTTCTTGCTCTCGATTTTTCTTCCCTTGCTTCCTACTGATTCCCACGGTTTTCTCTGAAAACACTCTGAATTTTGTGAAAGGAGGGGGAATGATGGTTAGGAGGTGAGGGAAGGTGCAAGATATAAGGAAGATATCAAGACCAAGTCTCCTCATTTGAATTTTGAATTATGGTTTGATATCAAATGAGTTGGTGGATGCTTCTAGGAGGTAGTGGCCGATTTTGCTTGTTTTCTAGTCTAGGATATGTCCATTATTAATTAAATTGTGCTCCCAAAAATCCTAGAATTATCCTACTAATTACATGCAAAGAATTGGTCAAAGTTGATGAGTTGGAAATGAATCTTCTAGCAATAAGGGTGGCCGAAAATGATGATAAATAGGGGAAATTGATTATCTAGTCAACTTAATCCTTGAAAGCCTTACTAATCCTTTAAATAATTTGTGAGCTAACCCCTTAATTATAACTTAAATGAGTTATTTCTTACACCTCAAATAATTAAATTAAATCCTCAAACCTCCTTACTAACTTAAATGAACTTACTTGCTAGCTAAATTAACTTCTGGAAATATTTCTGATCTTAAATTCTATCTCAAAACTCCAACTCCGGTCCGGCCTCACTGAAATAACTGAAATGCTAAAAATCAAACTACTGAACTGAAATAATGAATAATTAACTTCAAATAAATGCATTTAAAATAATCATGCAATGAAGTCAATTAAATTTAAAAATCTAGAATTATGCATGGCTTATACGTCTACTGATTTACGGGTTCTACATATCGACTCGCATTACAGCCTTCTCTATCTAGAATACATGATGTCTTTCATGTATCTAGGCTGCAGAAGTATCGCCCTGATGATTCTCACATTATTCAGCCAGACGAGGCGGAACTTGATGAATCTCTGAGTTACATCGAGAAACCAATCCAGATTATTGATCGTAAAGAAAAACAACTCAAAACAAATTATTCCTCTTGTGAAAATCCAGTGGACTCGTCAGGAATTTAGGAAGCAACTTGGGAGACTGAATCAGATATGAGACAGGAATTCCTAGAGTTATTTAACTGATGTGAGTCTTTTATTTTAGCTTCTGTTATCTTCTTATCTGATATGATTTGACTACCTACGATTTCGAGGACGAAATCATGTCTCAGAGAGGGAGAATTGTAAGGCCCGAGATTTTAGAATTTTAATCCGAGATTATTTAATTTACGAATTTTGGAATGATAAATTAGATTCCACGTTTTTGTAATTAATTAGGATTGAAATGGAATTAAAAAGAGTTGTGAGGACCAAATTGCAAATAGTGAAGATTTCAGGGGCTAAAGTGCAATTAGCACTTGAGTGGACACTTGTCACACCATGCATGAGATATATAAATTGGTAAATTTCATTCAGCATCCCAGCAAAGAAAACGAGACAAGGTTCAGGGAAAGCTTTAAATTTCATTTGATATTAGCTTCGTGAATTTGTGCGATTCGGCGATCCGATTTTAAATCCGGACGTAGTGCTGTGACCCTCTCATCGACAGCTACAACTGGACGTAAGTTTTATTAGGTTCTGTTATCATTTGAAATTATGATGTTGGAAGAATTATTATTTGATCAATATTATGTGTTCTGGAAATATTAGACATCGTAGAATCGAAGTCAGATCAAATAACAGATTGATTATGGAATTGTTATAATTTTCTGATTATATTGATTGGAAATTGGACAGATTTGGATTGTGAACTGATTTCAGATGGTATTGGACATGAGTTATGATTTGTAATTAATATCTGTTGAGATTGTATTGACGGGGATATTCAGACTGTTCCGTTATGCCGTTGATTTTGAATTAAATTTAGATTGATTAGATTCATGTTGAATTGGGAATAGAATGTGATATTATTATACTCGATATGTCATTTCAGATTGATAGAGAGTCTTGAATTCAGAACTCCCAATTCGTCAGACCGAGACTACGAAGAAAGGTATAAGTCAATGTGGTACCGGAGAACGACTCGAGTATGATATACTTGAATTTTCCTAAATCACATACTTATTGTTATTATATGCATTGATTTGATTTGATATGCTTGTTCTATTGATTTATAGACACGTATTAGATGAATATTAGACGAGTGATCTTGTGACAGAAGTGCCTGATAGTGGTGGAATCGTCACTGGCAAATTGCACGATGTCACATGATAGTGAATTGGCGATAGTGCCAAATTCTGTGACGGATAGGTCAAGACACTGGATGTTTGGTTATATCGACGTGGATAGAATTGGAGTTTCTTCTATTACTGTTGGTCGATATAGGAATGCCAACATCTGGAAACCAGGATCCCTATACTACGATTGAGTCTAGTCTGAGTCGTGGAGTCACAAGTATGATTGACAGTTTTATATTGATTATGTTTCAGATTTTGATACATGTTGCTGTTATCTGTCCATGCTTTTATATTTATCATATGATTGCATGTTTCGTTGATTTATACTGGGATGTATTTCTCACCGGAGTTATCCGGCTGTTGTCGTGTTTGTATGTGCGCATGGCAACAGGTGGGACAGGTTCAGGGTCGAGGAGATGAAGAGATCGTGATTAGAGTGGAGACTACGGACATTGATTTGAGATAGGGTTTGGACACTTGATATGTAGCTGTTAAACCTTAGTTGAATGAATGTATGCTATACATGACTTGTACTTTATTTTATACTGATATGTATAATAGATGAATTCCATTACGTTCCGCAATTCTTTAAAAAAAAAATTTAGACCCTGTTTATTATAATTGATTAAATAGTCCCAATGATGATTAAGAACATGATTAGCGTCCGGGTCCCCACAACTCATCTCTAATCTAGGGATCCCGGTTCGTGGTCATTGGCGCAATATACAAAATCTCCGCAATAGAAGCTGATCCGCTCCTACGCAACATCGATATAAACCAAACATCCAGTGTCTTGGCCTATCCGCCAAAGACTTGGCACCTCAGCCAATGACTAGGCACATCCGCCCATGACTCAACACATGCTTTGCTATAAATCGACAGACTCAGCATATCAATCTCATAATTGCAAATATCAATGCAATAAAATAAAGTATGTGATTTTGGGAAACTCAAGTCAACTCAAACTCGAGTCGTATCCTCCCGGTTCGACATTGATTTATACATTTCTCTTGTCGGTCTGACGAAGTCGAAGTCTCGAATTCGAATATGTCAATACTCAATCTGGAAATGACAATATCGAGGAGTATAATATCAATATATCACTCAAATCAATACTGGATATAATCAGAACTCAATCAAATTCTGTTTCAACGGCATAACCGCAAATCTCAATATACCCAGCAATACAGATATCAATAAATATCAATTTCAATTCATAATCGATAATAAACTCAATCTGATATCAAATCTAACTAATATTAATCAATTCAATTCTGAAAATGATAATAAATTCATACGGTGTCCGTTCTCCGATCCGGTTTCGATTATACGATGTCTAATATCACAAGAACACCATATATAGATGAATATCTGATTCCTTCAATATCATATTTTCGAATCATATAAAAACATAAGAAAACTTACGTTCAGTTGAAGATCTCGTCGATAGGAACACGGTACTGAAGTCGAATTGATAATCGGACGGACGGATCTTAAGTTAATCAAATTCTGAGATTTGAGGAAGCTTTGAAGATTTTGTTCGATTCTTTCTTTCTCCTTTTTCCAATGAACTGAAGGAAGACTTCAAATATATATGTCCCTTGCATGGTAAAGAAACGTGGCTCATTCCTTATTCTGCACGCGCCATATGCGCGACCCTCCGCGGCGCATATGCGCGAGACATTCTGTCCGGCGCATGCCTTCTCGGCAGCTCGCGCATATGCGCGCCCTATGCGCCAGGTTCTCTGCCATACTCGCACATATGCGCGGGTCCTGGTCGCGCATATGTGCGAGGTTCTCTGCCTACCTCACGCATATGCGTCCGGCTGGGTCGCGCATATGCGCGAGGCTCATTCCTTGCACATAATTCAAGTCTTCTTTCTGTCTTTCCCGGTCTGATCCGTTCCATCTATAATCACTTCAATTATCAACAAATCATTTCCGATTACAATACAAAATTCTCGGGCATTACATAGCGTCTATCAAGAAGCTTACCGAGGGTTCGGTTAAGGTCCTAAGATGGAGGCCAAGGGTCTCGTCATGTGGCTAAGGGGCTGGGGTCGAAGCTAGCCTAGGTTCGAATCACACTAGAACTAGGACTCTTGTGCAGAAAAATACAGCAGCTTCCTAGGCATGATGATGGTCTTGTTGGGCTAGAATTGGGTTGAAAATGGTTTATTTAGGTGTTATTAAGCCTTGGTTTAATTTTGGTAAAGTTTTGTTAAGTTTCGATTCAATACGATTCAAAACCGGGATGTACGTCTAAGCTTTAAAAACGATTTGGGAGGTTAGTCGAGGGGCATAAGTTTATGTCTAAGGAATACTTATGTTAGTGTTTTAAGGTATAGGATTAACTTTTGGAAGATTTGGTACGTCGTTCCGAGGTCTAAGGATTATACGAAAAAATTATGCTTCTAGGGGTAAAAACTGTCATTTATACACCAAAATTGTAGACCTCCTGGAAGCGCCTTGAATGCTAGTAATAATGTTAAAATGTTTATTAAATTTTATGATGCAACGTTAAACAGCGAAAAGACGTGTTGCATGCTTGGTTTAAAAGAAAATATGAAACGTGGGAGAAGGTAAAATGATTGTGACTATACGATGATACGATGATGTGATATGGAGATAACGTGAGGGAAAAGGCTCCGAGGGAGCCCGACGGTCGTATTTACTTGACATGATATGTGATATGTAGGCCACAGCTCAGTTGAGGGGGGAGAGTGTCGCTGATGTCCCCGCCGTCCAGTCCTGTGGTTACACGTAGATGTAACCACCGACCATCAGCTAGATCGAAAGTCACAATCAACAATCCGAATTCAAGAAAAGGGATCATTATACGTATATGATGAAAAAAGAAAATGTTTGTGATGTAAAGGAAAATGTTTATGAATGAAAGAAAAAGTTTATGTTTATGCATGTTCATGAAAATCTATTTTAAGTAAAAGTATTTTCATTGTTGCATGTAGATGCATATGTAGTACTTGTTTATCATGGTTAATGTTCGCCTGAGTCAATAGACTCATTAGGTGTGATCGATGCAAGTGAGCTTGATGTTAATGGAGGACTTGATGGTTGAACTAGCTGGATGAAGATGCACACAACCCGAGGATCGGCGCTAGCTTTTCGCACAATAGAATAAGTTTAATGATTTATGTTTACTTGAAAGATTTTATGACTTATGATGCCTTTGAGAGGTTATGAGAGGATGTTCGAGTTAAGTTATTTTTGAAATAATTTTATTCTAGGTTGTGGAAAGTTTTACGAGTTTAGGCGTTGAATTACTTTCTTTTGGATTTTCAAATAATAGTTGGTTGATTTATTTAAAATGATACAAAAGTATTTTAAAAATATATATATGTATGTACATAGTAATTTCGGCCGAATGAATTAGTAGAGAAAAATATTTCTCGCTATTTTAAAGGAAAACGAGTAGTGGACGTTCAATTTGGTATCAGAGCAATGTTCCTGCAAAGGGTTGTGCCACTACTAGTTCCAGAATCTTAGTCGTCAAGCCTCAAGTCTGTAAGTTTAAATGCTTTAATATTATCATATGCATGTTTACATGGTTTATATGTTTAAGCTACATGTTTAAACAATTTTTGAAGTAAATTGCATTTATGTTTAAGTTTGCATGATAAAAGATTTTTATGATTAAATCTGCATCGTTGGATTATTTTTTTAGGTAAAAGATTTGATGCTTTAGAATTTTGACGTATATTAATATATGAAATAAGAAATTATATCATTTCCATACATGCTGGCCTTGTTGTAGAATTGGACATGTTTTAAGAATTTGGTTAGTGGGTCTTATGAAAGGTTGAAAATGATAGGACTATATAGATTTTTGGATTTTATTAAAGTGTTCTAGTTTTTGGGACATAAGTTAATCTTGAAAATTATGCATATTTTTATGACATGTAGATTTTCTAAGAAAATACTAATGATTGTAGTTACTAGTTGAGTTAATTTTTGAGAACTACACTAAGGAGTAATGATTCGAAAACTGCCGATGATTTTTAAAAGTAATACAAAATGTATAATTTGGGATTTTAGGTTTTGATGGAAAGGTAAGATGGGTTATGAGAATTGATTTTGAGTTAATAAGCTTAAAATTATTGAATTATTTATGGGAAACCTATAGAAGGAAATTAAAAATGGTAAGAACTATGGGTTAATTGTAAAATTTTTGAAATTTAGGACCAATTAGATAATCCTCAAGGGAAAGTGGGAATTTATTTTTAATTGTTAAGAATTTAAGGGCATTATGGCACTTTTTCGAAACCTTGGTCGAGGATTGAAGGACTAATCTGAAATATCTAAAAGTCTAAGGACTGAATTTGCGATAACCGGATTTTCTAGGGTAAAATCCGGAATTTTCGAAAATTCAGGGACTAAGTTGCAAGTTATAAAAAGTCTTGGGGTGTTTTGCAAATCTTAGGTAGATAGGGGTTTTCTTCGCAGTTTCTGAATTCTAGGGGTTGAAACAATGATTTCTGAAATTTTAGGGTCCAAATGGATAGAATGTGAAATTCATGAGGCTAAGATACAAATCGTCGGAACTATTGGGACTAAATGGTAAGAGTTCGAGATTCTACGGGATGGAAACACAACTTTCGAAAATTATGTAGGGTGAAATGATGAATTTTCGAGGAAATTAGAAATTAATTTTGCAATTGTTAAGGAATTTGGGAACTATTTTAGCAATAAGTGAGAATTGAATGGTTTAAATATAATTAACATTATTTAGGCTTGAAAGGATATTTAGAACGTTAAAATCTTGGTTATAATGTTATAAGAAATGGTAATCAATGGTATTGTATGATGAATCAATATTAGGCTTGAAAACCTAAGCGTTAGTGGAATAATGTTGTGGCAAATTAAGAATTTAGAGAGATGACAACCTAAGGTAAAGGTGATCGATTAGTTAAGTTTAGAGATGAAAAATTTATGTTTAAAATTTGGGAAGAAAATATTAAGTTTTGAATTTATTCGTGTTAAAAACGTTTCATGGTTTAGTCATTAAGTTATTAAATCGAAAAGCACGGGTTTTTTACGTCTAAGAAAAATTAGAAGTCAAATGTAAGCTTATTTGATACTGTGGGATAAACTCGAGTTAATAAAGGTAAGAGAAATTCACAATCTGAAATTTTTAAAAGTCAATAAGAAATTTGGGATTAAGTGGATATGCGTGTTGAAATTATGTTGTCTAAGGACTATATGAGTTGTGTAAGTTTGAACAACAAGTTCATGAGATAGGTGTTTTTATGAAAATTTTGGGCGAAATTTAAGATTTGCAGCAATTTTATATTTGGGATGTACTTGTAAATAGTTAAGTTACGATATTCAATTCAAAGATCTTATACTAATATTATTATGGGGTTGCAATAGGGTTTAACTATTAAGTGCATTACTCAGGATAGAAGTCATTTATTAAATATTTTTGCTAAGATCTTTTAAGTTGAACTGCATAAATGCCAATATTTAGATTTAAAGCCTTAACATACCATGAGTTCAATAAATTTAAGAAGGATCTTTTGGAATTTTAATGTAGAAATACTATGTTGATGAACATCTTGTGTATAGTATAAGAAAGTAAGATACGACAAGGTTGGACCTCCATTTCTAATACTTGGAATTGTAAGAAAAGGGTTATTGAAAAATAAAACTTAGTCACCATAGGTCATTTTAAGTCGCGATTCACAAACAAGGATCTTGAAGTCAAATTTAATTATGATCGATGGACTTAAGGACAACCTAAAACTTATTTTATCATAATAGAACAGCGAAGGGTGAAATATTGAGATACTAGCATTAAGTCTAAACTTTTTGATTATCGAGATAAGTGAGTTTCGGGGACGAAATTCAAATTAAAGGCGGTAGATTGTAACGTCTTGAAAATTAAAGGTTCACGTGAACCACATGCATGCAAGTTATCGAATTTCTTATGTATTTTAATTAAATTGTTTTAATTACATCTAGTAAATATGGTATTATGTTTACATGTTTAAAATATGATTTTCAACTAGAATGCATAAAACTGTGTTTTATCGAGAAACGGAAACCGGGGGTCATGAGGGAAAAATATTTTTATTAAATAATTATTTTAAATTATTTAATGTATATATTTTAAATGGTATTTTCGAACATGACAACTTTTTTTGGTGTTTTTACGCGCCGAGACATATTTTTAAACAATATTCGATTTTCGACGAAAATACGAAATTTTCGAGAACTCGGCTAATATTTTCACAAACATTCTTGAAAAATTATTTTAATTATTATCGACGAAAATATGAAATTTTTGAGAACTCGGCTAATATTTTCACAAACATTCTTGAAAAATTATTTTAATTATTATCTAATGGGCCTAATTGGCCTAAACATACTCACACACGCATCAAAGCACTATGACTCTCCTAGGGCCGCACACACACGATCACACACATGATATTCAAGCAATTTCATGTAAATTTGAAGGAAAATTCAGCAATGGTCACCTCTCCGCCAACGTTTCTTGTATCACCAAATTGTTTTGTGAGCGAAATATACAAAGGCACGCCTTAACTATCTTTCAAACATCTTTCACACCATGTTATGTTTTTTGATTAAACTTAGCATGAAAATATGTGGCACAAGTTTGATTTTTGTTTTTATGGGAATACATGCATATAACTCATGTTTATGATTCAAAAACTCATGTTAAGTATACCAAAAGAGGCTGCCATGGTAGGGACACCAAAAGGGATGAATTTAAGAGGGTTTAGATGCACTTAGGAGTCGGAACAAGGGCTAGACGTGAGGGCTTCATGGATGAACGAAAATAGACTCCTTAGGGACTTGGACTCTTCGGCTAGGGTTTCCTGGGGCATGCGGCTGATAGATGCTGATAAGGGCACGTCCACGGGTCTTAGGAGGGTCGAGCAGGGTCTTAGACAAGTTTCACCATGAGAGTCGAGGGCAAGGGTGATCGCATGCATATTGGGTCGCGCATGCAAGGGAGGGTGCAGCTGTTGGGGTTGCGATGTCTAGGCAGGTTAGCGTCTGTCCAGAAGCTTACCTAGGTTTCGGTTAGGGTCCTAATAGGGTGGCCAAGGGTCTGGTCATGTGGCTAAGGGGCTGGGGTCGAAGCTAGCCTAGGTTCAAATTACACTGAACTAGGACTCTTTTGCAGAAAAATACAAAGATTCCTAGGCATGATCGAATGTCTTGTTGGGCTTGAATTGGGTTGAAAATGGCTTATTTAGGAGTTATTAAGCCTTGGTTCAAGTTTGGTAAAGTTAGGTTAAGTTTGGAGTCAATATAGTCAAAACCGTGATGTACGTCTAAGCTTTAAAAACGATGTGGGAGGTTAGGTAAGGGGCATAAGTTTACATCTAAGGAATATTTATGTGAGTGTTTTAAGGTATTAGGATAAGTTTGTGATGATTTGGGACGTCATTATGAGGTCTAAGGATAAATACGAAAATTGTGCTTCTACGGGTAAACGTTCCTTTTACACCAAAAATTGTTATACGTCGTGGCAGCGCCCTGAATGCTGTAATAAATGTTAAAATGTTTTTTTAAATGTTTATGAAATTTGATGATGAAATGCTAACGCTAAAAGACAAGTTGCATTCATGGTTTAAAATAAAAATTATTTATATATATATGCATGAAATTTTATAAGTGATGAAAATATGAAACGTTGGAGAAGGGAGATGATTGTGACTAATACGATGATACAATGATATGATTGGACGAGATAACATGAAGGAAAAGGCCTCGGGGGAGCCCGTTTACGGGAGAAGGCCCCAGAGGGAGACCGACGATCGTATTTCCATTGACATGATATGATGATATTATAGGCCAAAGCTTAGTTGAAGGGTGAGTGCGTCGATGATGTCCCCACCGCTCAGTACTGTATTTAAGTAGATGGATCCATCGACCTCCAGCTGATACGAAAGTCAAAATTAACGATCTGAATTCAATAAAAAGGAAACTTATACTTATATGATGAAAATGAAAATGTTTAAGATGAAAAGAAAAATGTTTATGTTTATGTTTATGCTTGTTCATGAAAAGCTATTTTAAGTAAAATTATTTTCCCTGTTGCATGTGGATGTATGTAGTACTTGTTATAAGGGTTAAGATTTGCTGAGTCAATAGACTCACTAGGTGTGATCGATGCAGGTGAGCTTAATGTTAATGGAGGACTTGATGGTTGAACTAGCTGGACTGAAGGTGCACACAATCCAAGTACCGGTGCTGATTTCCGCAAATAAAATAAGTTTATGATTTATGTTTACTTGAATAATTTTATGACTTATGATGCCTTTGAGAGGTTATGAAAGGATGTTCGAGTTAAGTTATTTTTGAAATAATTTTAGTTTAGGTTGGTGGACATTTTACGATTTTATGCGTTGAATTACTTTCTTTTGGATTTTCAAATAATAGTTGGTTGATTTATTTAAAATGGTGCAGAAGTATTTTAAAAATATATATGTATATACATAGAAATTTCGGCCGAATGAATTAGAAAGAATTTTTTTTTTAGTATATTTAAAGTTAAACGAGTAGTGGACGTTTCAAAAAGCTTGAAGAAAAATTAGCAAGGTGCATCCCTCGTCTCTCCAACAACGTCTCTCGCATCAAAGTCGTATTTTTAGTGTTTTAAACGCAAAAGCAAGCCTTAATATCCTTTTTCCATCTATCTCACCATATTATATATTTGATGCATGGAAAAAAATGAACCCTTGAATTTATTTTCGTTTTTATGCCATGCTATGCCAAAAACTCATTATTTCATGATCCATAATTTGTGTTAATGGTGCATGAAGGGGTTGCCATCATAGGGATATGGGAAGGGATGAGTTAAAGAGGGTTTTAGGGCCTAGAAAAGCTGACACAAGAGCTTGACATGAGGAGGAAGGGGTTGCTCGAAAAAAGAACCCTTGTGGGCAAGGACTCTTCGACTAGGAGTCTTCGAGGCCACAACTACTAGCTGCTGTTAGGGTGTGTCCAAGAGACTTAAAAGGGATTTAGGGTTGTTTAAGGGGGGCTGCACATGCTAGGTATGAAGGGCTAGACGATCGCGTGAGGAAGGAGGGCCGCACATGGATTGGAGGGTCGCTGCTGTGAGGCTGCATCTTCTAGGCATGGAGGGCTCCATCCGGCAGGTTCCTTAGAGGTTAGTCATGGTCCTAGGAGGGTCAAATAAGGTTAGACATGGTGGCTAAGTGGCTGGAGTCGAGGAAAGCCAAGGATCGAACCAAATAGAGCTAGGGTTTTGGCAGAAATTTTCAGTAGGTATCCTAGGTTCTATTGGTTATAATGGTCTTATTTTGGGTTGGAAAAGGTTTAGTTAGGTGTTATTAGGATTTGGTCCAGGTTTGGAAAGTTTTGGTTAAGTTTCGAATCAATACGAGTCAAAACCGAGATGTACGTCTAAATTTAAAAACGAATCGAGCAAATCATCGAAAAGCTAAATTTTAAGCCTAAGGAATATTTAAGGGAGTGTTTTTAAAGTAATAAGTTAAGTTTGGAATGATTTGGACATTGCTTCGAGGTCCAGGGATAATTATGGAGAAATTATGCGTCTAGGGGTAAAACGATCATTTTACACCTAAAAATTGTTAGACGTCCTTGTAGTGACCTGAATGCTGTAATACATGTTAAAATGTTTATTATATATTTATTAAATTTTATGATGAAACGTTAACGCTATAGACATTTGAAAGCTTGGTTTAAAAGAAAATGATTTATATATGCTTGAATTTTTATAAGTGATGAAAATAGGAAAGGTTGAAGGAGGTGAATTGATTGTGACTAATACGATGACACATTGATATGATATGTAAGGCCAAGACTCAGTTGATGGGTGAGTGTGTCGCTGATGTCTCCGTCGCCTGGTACCATGGTTATATGTAGATGGATCCATCGACTAACTGCTGATGCAAAAGTCACAATTAAGTATCTAAATTCAATGAAAAGGGCACGTATACGTATATGATAAAATGTTAAGCTTATGATGAAAGGAAAAATTTTAAGTTTATGCACATTCATGAAAGTTGTTTTTAATAAAAGTATTTTTCATTTTTGCATGTGATTGTATATGTAATACTTGTTATCATGGTTAAGGTTTGCTGAGTCAATAGATTCACTAGGTGTGATCGATGAAGGTGAGCTTGATAATAATGGAGATCTTGATGGTTGATCTTGCTGGCCTGAAGGTGCACACAACTCGAGAACCGTCGCTAGTTTTCCGCAAACGTAACTATGTTTATGATTTATGACTACTTAAAGATTTTATGACTTATGATGCTTTTCATAGGTTTTTGAGAGAATGTTAGAGTTAAGTTTATTTTTGAAATATTGTTAGTTTAGGTTGGTTGAAGTTTTACAACTTTATGACTTAAATTACTTTCTTTTGGATTTTCAAATAATGGTTGGTTGGTTTATTTTTAAAAGGTGCAAAATATTCATATTTTAAATGCTTAGTGTTTCGACCGAATGAATTAAGAATAAAAAAGTTGTAGTACTTTTTAAGAAAAAGAGTAGTGGCATTCAGTTGGTATCAGAGCCACGTTCCTGCCAGGATTGGGCCGCCGCCAGTCTGGAAAGTTCAGTCGTTAAGCCTCAAATTTGTAAGTTTAAATGTTTTATATGATTTTTTGATAGCACCTTCATGATAGCATGATTCATGATATTCATGTATAAGTCGAACGATAAATGAATTTAGATGTTGCATGATTGAAACCTTAGATTTAGATGCATGTTGGTTACATTTAGAATTTGGAAAACATCAGATATAATGCGTTCTAGATGCGCATTCATACCGATAGACAATCTTGCAATAATGAGGAGCATCGTCAAGGGAATGCACCCACACCTCCTAATGGGATACTGATACTCGTGTTCTAGAGGACATGTCACGTTTCTTCGATAACAGGCTTAGCAGGCCCCGAGACCACAGCTTGATATGTATGATCAGTTTCGGAGCTTGGTCCAAAGATTTTCTCTGGCACTACAGTTCCATTTGCTGCTGAAGGTTGATTCAATCTCTTGAGGTTCACTTCCGCTATCGAATATGGGGGATGTAGACCGTGTTAGGTGTGCCACATATATGCTTAGAGATGATGCTTCCTTTTGGTGGGAAGGGGCGGACATATGATTGATTTGGCTACACTTACTTGGGTAATTCAAGAAATATTCGATGAGAAATCTTCACTGCCGACATCCGAGGACGCTTGAAGGGAATTATGACTCTCCGTCAGGGAGACATGTCGTGGCCGGGTTTTTTTATGAAGTTTTAAGGGGCTGTCACTTTCTGCCCCTTATTGCTAGGGATGTTTTTGAGAAACTTAGGCACTTTCTGGATGGCTTCAACCTACTATAATGCCGTGATGTGATGTTGATGCGACCTGCGGATTATGCGGCCTGTGCATTTCAAGCTGAGAAGCCTTGAGGGACATTGATTTTGAGATGCGAAGCAAAGGCAGCACACCAGCAGAGTCCTCAGCCGATAAGAAGTCATTGTAGGACCTCCGAAAGCTTAAGGGCAGCAAAGACCCAGACAGTGGAAGACCGAGTTAGCAAAAGCCACCACAATCTGGAGCACCAAAAGCCGAGGAAATGCACTGTGTGAGTAATGCAATCACCGACACTATGGTAAGTGTATGTGGGAACATACAAGTGCTTTTAGCAAGGAGGAAGGACCAAGCTGTCGACTGCCCAAAGAAGAAGCACCAACCGTTGGCAGAGTTTATGTGATGCATGGGGAGAGACTGAGGATGAGCCACACGACTTTGATCACTGGAAGGATGTTCATTCTAGGTGTAGCTTCTATGCATTCCTAGATTCGGAAGCTACAAACTCATTCATACCGTGACATTCGTAAGCGACTAATTATTATACCCGAGGATATGGTATTAAGATCAAATTTTCTATTCCCTCCGGTGATCAATAGTCACTTCAAGCGTTGTGAAATCTAGAGCTTCATTTGCAAATGTGGTCGGTAGATCTTATTGTACTCCCAATGCCTGAATTCGACATCATACATGACATGGATTGGCTGTCATTGAATAGAGCTTCGATAGATTTTGGACAGAGGTCAGTGTCTATTCGACCACCGTGAAAATCTTTTGTCTTTGAGGCAGTGAGGAACAATAAAATGCCGCACATTATCTCTTCCATGTCTGCGAGGAAACTTATGAAGTTAGGCTACCAAGCTTTTCTAGCATGTGTTACGACATCACCCATTCCTGACAGTTAGAAGCTAGAAGATGTTGAGGTCGTCAGAGACTTTCCTAGCATCTTTTCTGGGATGTTTCTTGAATTCCAGCGGACCGTGAGGTGGAATTTTTCATTGAGTTGATGCCGGGAACTGTATCAATTTCTAAGGCACCCTACCGCCTAGCGCCCACTGAGATGAAAGAGCTAACGGATCAAATTCAAGAATTACTGGACAATGGTTTTATTTCGTCCTAGTTGTTATCCGTGGGATGCATCGATATTATTTGTGAAGCAAAAGGACGTAGTATGCAAATTTGTATAGATTATCGAGAGCTGAATTGGTCACCATCAAGAATGTATCCCTTACTGAGAATCGAAGACTTGTTTGATCAATTACAAGGAGCATCGATATCTCTCAAAAATAGATCTTCGTTCTGGATACCATCAATTAAAGGTTAAGGATTCGGATATTCGAAAGACAACGTTTAGGACTCGATATGGGATTATGAGTTTCTGGTCATGCCATTCGTGTTGACCAATGCGCCTGTGATCTTTCATGGGTCTCATGAATCGCGTATTTCAGCCGTATCTGGATCAATTTGTTATAGTCTTCATCATAATATTTTGATCTATTCGAGGATAAAGAGGAGCATAGTCCACATTTGAGGACAACACTTCTATACTGCAAGATAAGAAATTATACGCTAAGTTCAGCAAGTGCGAGTATTGTCTTGAGAGAGTGGCGTTAGGCCATGTTATTTCTAGAGATGAGTTGAGGTCGATCTGAGTAAAGTTGAGATATTGAAAGAATGGCCCGTACCTAAGAGTGTAACCGAGATCCGTAGTTTTCCTGGACTTGGCTATTACCGAAAATTCATACAAGGATTCTCTTCTATTGCGGTACCCTTGACCTCCTTGAAAAAGAAATGCAAGTTTATATCAAGATCCGGATGCCAAGAAAGTTTGACAAGTTGAAGCAGTTTTGATTTCAGCGCCAGTATTATTGATGCCATCGGGCCAAGGATAGTATGTTCTTTATATGGACTCTTCGAAACTTGGTAGGCGTAGTTCTGATGCAAGACGGCCGAGTGATAGCATATACATCAAGATAGTTTGAAAGTACATGAAAAAAATTACCCCACACATGATCTTGAGCTCGCCGCAGGGCAGTGGCAATCGCATTAAGATTTAGAGACATTATTTGTATGGTGAGAAGTGCAAGATTTACACCGATAATAAGAGTTTGAAATAATTTTTCACCGAGAAATAGCTGAACATGAGGCAGCGTAGATGGCTAGAGTTGGTTAAGGATTATGACTGCAATATTAGCTATCACCCCTGGTAAAGCTAATATAGTTGTAGAAGAACTGAGTAGAAGACAACAGTTATTATTCAATTATCACTTCAGAGACCATTAAAGTCCGAGATACATTAGTTGAACTTGCAGTATATGCTAGGGGAGAGGCCCATAATCTTGCCACTATGACAGTATAGTCGAATTTGAGCGATAGAATCCGTGAGGGACAGTCTACTGATGAGCAATTGCAAAAGTGGAGATTGAGAGATGAAGCTAAGGGCCGAAAGCTGTATTCTGAAGTTGATGGTATAGTTCGTTACCGAGATAGACTATGAGTTCCTAGTGGTTATCCACTGAGAGATATAGTTTATGAAAGAAGCTCATAAGACTCCATACCATCTATCCTGGAAGCACGAAGTTGTACAAGATCTTCAGTTATTGTATTGATGGCCGGGCATGAACAGACATCTTGCGATTTGTATCCGAATGTTTGACATGTCAACAAGTTAAAGCAGAGCATCGAGGCCAGCATGGAAACTTAAGCCCACTTCTATTCATGATGAAAATGGAAAATATTACAATGGATTTTGTGGTGGGATTGCCGAGGACTATCAAGGGTTTAATGCTATTGGGTGATAGTTGATCGTCTTACAAACTCCAGTGTATTTTCTACTTATTAAGACGACCTTCATCATGACCAAGTATACCGAGCTGTTTATTCGAGGATAGTTTCGATTGCATGGATTTCAGTATCCATTGTTTCTAACAAGATCCGAGGTTCACATTGTATTTGGAAGAGTCTGCATGCAACGATGAGAACTAAGTTGTTGTTCATACAACATT
>NW_027460138.1:0-25276 GCF_025594145.1 Primulina tabacum
TAAACGGGCAAACGGACGAGACCATTTACTTGCAATGACTGAGATTTTAGCCGAATTCCTTCTCTAAGACCCTCTAATTTGCGATTTACCGCTTCTGTTAAGCTTTCGTTTCCTCGAGAAATCCGCTTAGGAAGTTCGAAATTCGATTCCGTTTCCATTTTATCGTATCCCAGGCATAATAATAGCTTTACATTCGTTATTTCCTTCTTCTTATTTTTTTTTCTATTTTCTGGGAACATTTATCGATTTTTGTTGTCGTGAGCCGGTTCTGTGCGGAAGGGTATGACGCAGATTACTCCGGAGACGGTTAACTCATTAAAAACAATTATTTCGACTGTTTTATCCATAATTTACGTAAACGGTCGCGACACGAAGTCTTCCCAGGGAGGTCACCCATCCTACTCTGCCATCGCGCCAGAACGCTTAACTTCATGGTTATGATTGGGCGAGAGCAGTGCCGCGTGTTGTCCATCGCCGCCCTCCACACGTACTCGAGGGATATAAGAATAAACATCCCACTCAATGTCGGGTGCGATCATACCAGCACTAATGCACCGGATCCCATCAGAACTCCGAAGTTAAGCGTGCTTGGGCGAGAGCAGTACTAGGATGGGTGACCCCTGGGAAGTCCTCGTGTTGCACCCTTTTTCGTGTTTTTCTATTTTTGATTACTTGTTGACAGACGATTTTCGGCTCAAATCATCTGAATCTCGATCGGGACCAGATAAGACATGTGAAATGAAAGTAGCTCGGGCACTGCCGGATTTGGACAAAATTGTAGGCTAATTTGATTGTAAACGGGCAAACGGACGAGACTCATTACTACGCAATGAGCTGACGAGATTTTAGCCGAATTCCTTCTCTAAGACCCTCGCTTCTGTTAAGCTTTCGTTTCCTCGAGAAATCCGCTTAGGAAGTTCGAAATTCGATTCCGGTTCCATTTTATCGTATCCCAGGCATAATAATAGCTTTACATTCGTTATTTCCTTCTTCTTATTTTTTTTCTATTTTTGGGAACATTTATCGATTTTTGTTGTCGTGAGCCGGTTCTGTGCGGAAGGGTATGACGCAGATTACTCCGGAGACGGTTAACTCATTAAAAACAATTATTTCGACTGTTTTATCCATAATTTACGTAAACGGTCGCGACACGAGGTCTTCCCAGGGAGGTCACCCATCCTAGCTCTGCCATCGCGCCAGAACGCTTAACTTCATGGTTATGATTGGGCGAGAGCAGTGCCGCGTGTTGTCCATCGCCGCCCGCTCCACACGTACTCGAGGGATATAAGAATAAACATCCCACTCAATGTCGGGTGCGATCATACCAGCACTAATGCACCGGATCCCATCAGAACTCCGAAGTTAAGCGTGCTTGGGCGAGAGCAGTACTAGGATGGGTGACCCCTGGGAAGTCCTCGTGTTGCACCCTTTTTCGTGTTTTTCTATTTTTGATTACTTGTTGACAGACGATTTTCGGCTCAAATCATCTGAATCTCGATCGGGACCAGATAAGACATGTGAAATGAAAGTAGCTCGGGCACTGCCGGATTTGGACAAAATTGTAGGCTAATTTGATTGTAAACGGACGAGACTCATTACTACGCAATGAGCTGACGAGATTTTAGCCGAATTCCTTCTCTAAGACCCTCTAATTTGCGATTTACCGATTCTATTAAGCTTTCGTTTCCTCGATAAATCCGCTTAGGAAGTTCGAAATTCGATTCCGGTTCCAATCTAATTTTCGTTATTTTCTTCTTCTTTATTTTTTTCTATTTTCTGGGAACATTTATCGATTTTTGTTGTCGTGAGCCGGTTCTGTGCGGAAGGGTATGACGCAGATTACTCCGGAGACGGTTAACTCATTAAAAACAATTATTTCGACTGTTTTATCCATAATTTACGTAAACGGTCGCGACACGAGGTCTTCCCAGGGAGGTCACCCATCCTAGCCTGCCATCGCGCCAGAACGCTTAACTTCATGGTTATGATTGGGCGAGAGCAGTGCCGCGTGTTGTCCATCGCCGCCCGCTCCACACGTACTCGAGGGATATAAGAATAAACATCCCACTCAATGTCGGGTGCGATCATACCAGCACTAATGCACCGGATCCCATCAGAACTCCGAAGTTAAGCGTGCTTGGGCGAGAGCAGTACTAGGATGGGTGACCCCCTGGGAAGTCCTCGTGTTGCACCCTTTTCGTGTTTTTCTATTTTTGATTACTTGTTGACAGACGATTTTCGGCTCAAATCATCTGAATCTCGATCGGGACCAGATAAGACATGTGAAATGAAAGTAGCTCGGGCACTGCCGGATTTGGACAAAATTGTAGGCTAATTTGATTGTAAACGGGCAAACGGACGAGACTCATTACTACGCAATGAGCTGACGAGATTTTAGCCGAATTCCTTCTCTAAGACCCTCTAATTTGCGATTTACCGCTTCTGTTAAGCTTTCGTTTCCTCGAGAAATCCGCTTAGGAAGTTCGAAATTCGATTCCGGTTCCATTTATCGTATCCCAGGCATAATAATAGCTTTACATTCGTTATTTCCTTCTTCTTATTTTTTTTCTATTTTCTGGGAACATTTATCGATTTTTGTTGTCGTGAGCCGGTTCTGTGCGGAAGGGTATGACGCAGATTACTCCGGAGACGGTTAACTCATTAAAAATTATTTCGACTGTTTTATCCATAATTTACGTAAACGGTCGCGACACGAGGTCTTCCCAGGGAGGTCACCCATCCTAGCTCTGCCATCGCGCCAGAACGCTTAACTTCATGGTTATGATTGGGCGAGAGCAGTGCCGCGTGTTGTCCATCGCCGCCCGCTCCACGTACTCGAGGGATATAAGAATAAACATCCCACTCAATGTCGGGTGCGATCATACCAGCACTAATGCACCGGATCCCATCAGAACTCCGAAGTTAAGCGTGCTTGGGCGAGAGCAACTAGGATGGGTGACCCCCTGGGAAGTCCTCGTGTTGCACCCTTTTCGTGTTTTTCTATTTTTGATTACTTGTTGACAGACGATTTTCGGCTCAAATCATCTGAATCTCGATCGGGACCAGATAAGACATGTGAAATGAAAGTAGCTCGGGCACTGCCGGATTTGGACAAAATTGTAGGCTAATTTGATTGTAAACGGGCAAACGGACGAGACTCATTACTACGCAATGAGCTGACGAGATTTTAGCCGAATTCCTTCTCTAAGACCCTCTAATTTGCGATTTACCGCTTTGTTAAGCTTTCGTTTTCGAGAAATCCGCTTAGGAAGTTCGAAATTCGATTCCGGTTCCATTTTATCGTATCCCAGGCATAATAATAGCTTTACATTCGTTATTTCCTTCTTCTTATTTTTTTTCTATTTTCTGGGAACATTTATCGATTTTTGTTGTCGTGAGCCGGTTCTGTGCGGAAGGGTATGACGCAGATTACTCCGGAGACGGTTAACTCATTAAAAACAATTATTTCGACTGTTTTATCCATAATTTACGTAAACGGTCGCGACACGAGGTCTTCCCAGGGAGGTCACCCATCCTAGCTCTGCCATCGCGCCAGAACGCTTAACTTCATGGTTATGATTGGGCAAGAGCAGTGCCGCGTGTTGTCCATCGCCGCCCGCTCCACACGTACTCGAGGGATATAAGAATAAACATCCCACTCAATGTCGGGTGCGATCATACCAGCACTAATGCACCGGATCCCATCAGAACTCCGAAGTTAAGCGTGCTTGGGCGAGAGCAGTACTAGGATGGGTGACCCCCTGGGAAGTCCTCGTGTTGCACCCTTTTCGTGTTTTTCTATTTTTGATTACTTGTTGACAGACGATTTTCGGCTCAAATCATCTGAATCTCGATCGGGACCAGATAAGACATGTGAAATGAAAGTAGCTCGGGCACTGCCGGATTTGGACAAAATTGTAGGCTAATTTGATTGTAAACGGGCAAACGGACGAGACTCATTACTACGCAATGAGCTGACGAGATTTTAGCCGAATTCCTTCTCTAAGACCCTCTAATTTGCGATTTACCGCTTCTGTTAAGCTTTCGTTTCCTCGAGAAATCCGCTTAGGAAGTTCGAAATTCGATTCCGGTTCCATTTTATCGTATCCCAGGCATAATAATAGCTTTACATTCGTTATTTTCTTCTTATTTTTTTTTCTATTTTCTGGGAACATTTATCGATTTTTGTTGTCGTGAGCCGGTTCTGTGCGGAAGGGTATGACGCAGATTACTCCGGAGACGGTTAACTCATTAAAAACAATTATTTCGACTGTTTTATCCATAATTTACGTAAACGGTCGCGACACGAGGTCTTCCCAGGGAGGTCACCCATCCTACTCTGCCATCGCGCCAGAACGCTTAACTTCATGGTTATGATTGGGCGAGAGCAGTGCCGCGTGTTGTCCATCGCCGCCCGCTCCACACGTACTCGAGGGATATAAGAATAAACATCCCACTCAATGTCGGGTGCGATCATACCAGCACTAATGCACCGGATCCCATCAGAACTCCGAAGTTAAGCGTGCTTGGGCGAGAGCAGTACTAGGATGGTGACCCCCTGGGAAGTCCTCGTGTTGCACCCTTTTTGTTTTTCTATTTTTGATTACTTGTTGACAGACGATTTTCGGCTCAAATCATCTGAATCTCGATCGGGACCAGATAAGACATGTGAAATGAAAGTAGCTCGGGCACTGCCGGATTTGGACAAAATTGTAGGCTAATTTGATTGTAAACGGGCAAACGGACGAGACTCATTACTACGCAATGAGCTGACGAGATTTTAGCCGAATTCCTTCTCTAAGACCCTCTAATTTGCGATTTACCGCTTCTGTTAAGCTTTCGTTTCCTCGAGAAATCCGCTTAGGAAGTTCGAAATTCGATTCCGGTTCCATTTTATCGTATCCCAGGCATAATAATAGCTTTACATTCGTTATTTCCTTCTTCTTATTTTTTTTCTATTTTCTGGGAACATTTATCGATTTTTGTTGTCGTGAGCCGGTTCTGTGCGGAAGGGTATGACGCAGATTACTCCGGAGACGGTTAACTCATTAAAAACAATTATTTCGACTGTTTTATCCATAATTTACGTAAACGGTCGCGACACGAGGTCTTCCCAGGGAGGTCACCCATCCTACTCTGCCATCGCGCCAGAACGCTTAACTTCATGGTTATGATTGGGCGAGAGCAGTGCCGCGTGTTGTCCATCGCCGCCCGCTCCACACGTACTCGAGGGATATAAGAATAAACATCCCACTCAATGTCGGGTGCGATCATACCAGCACTAATGCACCGGATCCCATCAGAACTCCGAAGTTAAGCGTGCTTGGGCGAGAGCAGTACTAGGATGGGTGACCCCCTGGGAAGTCCTCGTGTTGCACCCTTTTCGTGTTTTTCTATTTTTGATTACTTGTTGACAGACGATTTTCGGCTCAAATCATCTGAATCTCGATCGGGACCAGATAAGACATGTGAAATGAAAGTAGCTCGGGCACTGCCGGATTTGGACAAAATTGTAGGCTAATTTGATTGTAAACGGGCAAACGGACGAGACTCATTACTACGCAATGAGCTGACGAGATTTTAGCCGAATTCCTTCTCTAAGACCCTCTAATTTGCGATTTACCGCTTCTGTTAAGCTTTCGTTTCCTCGAGAAATCCGCTTAGGAAGTTCGAAATTCGATTCCGGTTCCATTTTATCGTATCCCATAATAATAGCTTTACATTCGTTATTTCCTTCTTCTTATTTTTTTTCTATTTTCTGGGAACATTTATCGATTTTTGTTGTCGTGAGCCGGTTCTGTGCGGAAGGGTATGACGCAGATTACTCCGGAGACGGTTAACTCATTAAAAACAATTATTTCGACTGTTTTATCCATAATTTACGTAAACGGTCGCGACACGAGGTCTTCCCAGGGAGGTCACCCATCCTACTCTGCCATCGCGCCAGAACGCTTAACTTCATGGTTATGATTGGGCGAGAGCAGTGCCGCGTGTTGTCCATCGCCGCCCGCTCCACACGTACTCGAGGGATATAAGAATAAACATCCCACTCAATGTCGGGTGCGATCATACCACTAATGCACCGGATCCCATCAGAACTCCGAAGTTAAGCGTGCTTGGGCGAGAGCAGTACTAGGATGGGTGACCCCCTGGGAAGTCCTCGTGTTGCACCCTTTTTCGTGTTTTTCTATTTTTGATTACTTGTTGACAGACGATTTTCGGCTCAAATCATCTGAATCTCGATCGGGACCAGATAAGACATGTGAAATGAAAGTAGCTCGGGCACTGCCGGATTTGGACAAAATTGTAGGCTAATTTGATTGTAAACGGGCAAACGGACGAGACTCATTACTACGCAATGAGCTGACGAGATTTTAGCCGAATTCCTTCTCTAAGACCCTCTAATTTGCGATTTACCGCTTCTGTTAAGCTTTCGTTTCCTCGAGAAATCCGCTTAGGAAGTTCGAAATTCGATTCCGGTTCCATTTTATCGTATCCCATAATAGCTTTACATTCGTTATTTCCTTCTTCTTATTTTTTTTTATTTTCTGGGAACATTTATCGATTTTTGTTGTCGTGAGCCGGTTCTGTGCGGAAGGGTATGACGCAGATTACTCCGGAGACGGTTAACTCATTAAAAACAATTATTTCGACTGTTTTATCCATAATTTACGTAAACGGTCGCGACACGAGGTCTTCCCAGGGAGGTCACCCATCCTACTCTGCCATCGCGCCAGAACGCTTAACTTCATGGTTATGATTGGGCGAGAGCAGTGCCGCGTGTTGTCCATCGCCGCCCGCTCCACACGTACTCGAGGGATATAAGAATAAACATCCCACTCAATGTCGGGTGCGATCATACCAGCACTAATGCACCGGATCCCATCAGAACTCCGAAGTTAAGCGTGGGCGAGAGCAGTACTAGGATGGGTGACCCCTGGGAAGTCCTCGTGTTGCACCCTTTTCGTGTTTTTCTATTTTTGATTACTTGTTGACAGACGATTTTCGGCTCAAATCATCTGAATCTCGATCGGGACCAGATAAGACATGTGAAATGAAAGTAGCTCGGGCACTGCCGGATTTGGACAAAATTGTAGGCTAATTTGATTGTAAACGGGCAAACGGACGAGACTCATTACTACGCAATGAGCTGACGAGATTTTAGCCGAATTCCTTCTCTAAGACCCTCTAATTTGCGATTTACCGCTTCTGTTAAGCTTTCGTTTCCTCGAGAAATCCGCTTAGGAAGTTCGAAATTCGATTCCGGTTCCATTTTATCGTATCCCAGGCATAATAACTTTACATTCGTTATTTCCTTCTTCTTATTTTTTTTCTATTTTCTGGGAACATTTATCGATTTTTGTTGTCGTGAGCCGGTTCTGTGCGGAAGGGTATGACGCAGATTACTCCGGAGACGGTTAACTCATTAAAAACAATTATTTCGACTGTTTTATCCATAATTTACGTAAACGGTCGCGACACGAGGTCTTCCCAGGGAGGTCACCCATCCTAGCTCTTCCATCGCGCCAGAACGCTTAACTTCATGGTTATGATTGGGCGAGAGCAGTGCCGCGTGTTGTCCATCGCCGCCCGCTCCACACGTACTCGAGGGATATAAGAATAAACATCCCACTCAATGTCGGGTGCGATCATACCAGCACTAATGCACCGGATCCCATCAGAACTCCGAAGTTAAGCGTGCTTGGGCGAGAGCAGTACTAGGATGGGTGACCCCCTGGGAAGTCCTCGTGTTGCACCCTTTTTCGTGTTTTTCTATTTTTGATTACTTGTTGACAGACGATTTTCGGCTCAAATCATCTGAATCTCGATCGGGACCAGATAAGACATGTGAAATGAAAGTAGCTCGGGCACTGCCGGATTTGGACAAAATTGTAGGCTAATTTGATTGTAAACGGGCAAACGGACGAGACTCATTACTACGCAATGAGCTGACGAGATTTTAGCCGAATTCCTTCTCTAAGACCCTCTAATTTGCGATTTACCGCTTCTGTTAAGCTTTCGTTTCCTCGAGAAATCCGCTTAGGAAGTTCGAAATTCGATTCCGGTTCCATTTTATCGTATCCCAGGCATAATAATAGCTTTACATTCGTTATTTCCTTCTTCTTATTTTTTTTTATTTTCTGGGAACATTTATCGATTTTTGTTGTCGTGAGCCGGTTCTGTGCGGAAGGGTATGACGCAGATTACTCCGGAGACGGTTAACTCATTAAAAACAATTATTTCGACTGTTTTATCCATAATTTACGTAAACGGTCGCGACACGAGGTCTTCCCAGGGAGGTCACCCATCCTACTCTGCCATCGCGCCAGAACGCTTAACTTCATGGTTATGATTGGGCGAGAGCAGTGCCGCGTGTTGTCCATCGCCGCCCGCTCCACACGTACTCGAGGGATATAAGAATAAACATCCCACTCAATGTCGGGTGCGATCATACCAGCACTAATGCACCGGATCCCATCAGAACTCCGAAGTTAAGCGTGCTTGGGCGAGAGCAGTACTAGGATGGGTGACCCCCTGGGAAGTCCTCGTGTTGCACCCTTTTCGTGTTTTTCTATTTTTGATTACTTGTTGACAGACGATTTTCGGCTCAAATCATCTGAATCTCGATCGGGACCAGATAAGACATGTGAAATGAAAGTAGCTCGGGCACTGCCGGATTTGGACAAAATTGTAGGCTAATTTGATTGTAAACGGGCAAACGGACGAGACTCATTACTACGCAATGAGCTGACGAGATTTTAGCCGAATTCCTTCTCTAAGACCCTCTAATTTGCGATTTACCGCTTCTGTTAAGCTTTCGTTTCCTCGAGAAATCCGCTTAGGAAGTTCGAAATTCGATTCCGGTTCCATTTTATCGTATCCCAGGCATAATAATAGCTTTACATTCGTTATTTCCTTCTTCTTATTTTTTTTTCTATTTTCTGGGAACATTTATCGATTTTTGTTGTCGTGAGCCGGTTCTGTGCGGAAGGGTATGACGCAGATTACTCCGGAGACGGTTAACTCATTAAAAACAATTATTTCGACTGTTTTATCCATAATTTACGTAAACGGTCGCGACACGAGGTCTTCCCAGGGAGGTCACCCATCCTACTCTGCCATCGCGCCAGAACGCTTAACTTCATGGTTATGATTGGGCGAGAGCAGTGCCGCGTGTTGTCCATCGCCGCCCGCTCCACACGTACTCGAGGGATATAAGAATAAACATCCCACTCAATGTCGGGTGCGATCATACCAGCACTAATGCACCGGATCCCATCAGAACTCCGAAGTTAAGCGTGCTTGGGCGAGAGCAGTACTAGGATGGGTGACCCCTGGGAAGTCCTCGTGTTGCACCCTTTTCGTGTTTTTCTATTTTTGATTACTTGTTGACAGACGATTTTCGGCTCAAATCATCTGAATCTCGATCGGGACCAGATAAGACATGTGAAATGAAAGTAGCTCGGGCACTGCCGGATTTGGACAAAATTGTAGGCTAATTTGATTGTAAACGGGCAAACGGACGAGACTCATTACTACGCAATGAGCTGACGAGATTTTAGCCGAATTCCTTCTCTAAGACCCTCTAATTTGCGATTTACCGCTTCTGTTAAGCTTTCGTTTCCTCGAGAAATCCGCTTAGGAAGTTCGAAATTCGATTCCGGTTCCATTTTATCGTATCCCAGGCATAATAATAGCTTTACATTCGTTATTTCCTTCTTCTTATTTTTTTTTCTATTTTCTGGGAACATTTATCGATTTTTGTTGTCGTGAGCCGGTTCTGTGCGGAAGGACGACAGATTACTCCGGAGACGGTTAACTCATTAAAAACAATTATTTCGACTGTTTTATCCATAATTTACGTAAACGGTCGCGACACGAGGTCTTCCCAGGGAGGTCACCCATCCTACTCTGCCATCGCGCCAGAACGCTTAACTTCATGGTTATGATTGGGCGAGAGCAGTGCCGCGTGTTGTCCATCGCCGCCCGCTCCACACGTACTCGAGGGATATAAGAATAAACATCCCACTCAATGTCGGGTGCGATCATACCAGCACTAATGCACCGGATCCCATCAGAACTCCGAAGTTAAGCGTGCTTGGGCGAGAGCAGTACTAGGATGGCTGACCCCTGGGAAGTCCTCGTGTTGCACCACTTTTCGTGTTTTTCTATTTTTGATTACTTGTTGACAGACGATTTTCGGCTCAAATCATCTGAATCTCGATCGGGACCAGATAAGACATGTGAAATGAAAGTAGCTCGGGCACTGCCGGATTTGGACAAAATTGTAGGCTAATTTGATTGTAAACGGGCAAACGGACGAGACTCATTACTACGCAATGAGCTGACGAGATTTTAGCCGAATTCCTTCTCTAAGACCCTCTAATTTGCGATTTACCGCTTCTGTTAAGCTTTCGTTTCCTCGAGAAATCCGCTTAGGAAGTTCGAAATTCGATTCCGGTTCCATTTTATCGTATCCCAGGCATAATAATAGCTTTACATTCGTTATTTCCTTCTTCTTATTTTTTTTTCTATTTTCTGGGAACATTTATCGATTTTTGTTGTCGTGAGCCGGTTCTGTGCGGAAGGGTATGACGCAGATTACTCCGGAGACGGTTAACTCATTAAAAACAATTATTTCGACTGTTTTATCCATAATTTACGTAAACGGTCGCGACACGAGGTCTTCCCAGGGAGGTCACCCATCCTACTCTGCCATCGCGCCAGAACGCTTAACTTCATGGTTATGATTGGGCGAGAGCAGTGCCGCGTGTTGTCCATCGCCGCCCTCCACACGTACTCGAGGGATATAAGAATAAACATCCCACTCAATGTCGGGTGCGATCATACCAGCACTAATGCACCGGATCCCATCAGAACTCCGAAGTTAAGCGTGCTTTGGCGAGAGCAGTACTAGGATGGGTCGACCCCTGGGAAGTCCTCGTGTTGCACCCTTTTCGTGTTTTTCTATTTTTGATTACTTGTTGACAGACGATTTTCGGCTCAAATCATCTGAATCTCGATCGGGACCAGATAAGACATGTGAAATGAAAGTAGCTCGGGCACTGCCGGATTTGGACAAAATTGTAGGCTAATTTGATTGTAAACGGGCAAACGGACGAGACTCATTACTACGCAATGAGCTGACGAGATTTTAGCCGAATTCCTTCTCTAAGACCCTCTAATTTGCGATTTAGCTTCTGTTAAGCTTTCGTTTCCTCGAGAAATCCGCTTAGGAAGTTCGAAATTCGATTCCGGTTCCATTTTATCGTATCCCAGGCATAATAATAGCTTTACATTCGTTATTTCCTTCTTCTTATTTTTTTTTTATTTTCTGGGAACATTTATCGATTTTTGTTGTCGTGAGCCGGTTCTGTGCGGAAGGGTATGACGCAGATTACTCCGGAGACGGTTAACTCATTAAAACAATTATTTCGACTGTTTTATCCATAATTTACGTAAACGGTCGCGACACGAGGTCTTCCCAGGGAGGTCACCCATCCTACTCTGCCATCGCGCCAGAACGCTTAACTTCATGGTTATGATTGGGAGAGAACAGTGCCGCGTGTTGTCCATCGCCGCCCGCTCCACACGTACTCGAGGGATATAAGAATAAACATCCCACTCAATGTCGGGTGCGATCATACCAGCACTAATGCACCGGATCCCATCAGAACTCCGAAGTTAAGCGTGCTTGGGCGAGAGCAGTACTAGGATGGGTGACCCCCTGGGAAGTCCTCGTGTTGCACCCTTTTCGTGTTTTTTATTTTGATTACTTGTTGACAGACGATTTTCGGCTCAAATCATCTGAATCTCGATCGGGACCAGATAAGACATGTGAAATGAAAGTAGCTCGGGCACTGCCGGATTTGGACAAAATTGTAGGCTAATTTGATTGTAAACGGGCAAACGGACGAGACTCATTACTACGCAATGAGCTGACGAGATTTTAGCCGAATTCCTTCTCTAAGACCCTCTAATTTGCGATTTACCGCTTCTGTTAAGCTTTCGTTTCCTCGAGAAATCCGCTTAGGAAGTTCGAAATTCGATTCCGGTTCCATTTTATCGTATCCAATAATAATAGCTTTACATTCGTTATTTCCTTCTTCTTATTTTTTTTATTTTCTGGGAACATTTATCGATTTTTGTTGTCGTGAGCCGGTTCTGTGCGGAAGGGTATGACGCAGATTACTCCGGAGACGGTTAACTCATTAAAAACAATTATTTCGACTGTTTTATCCATAATTTACGTAAACGGTCGCGACACGAGGTCTTCCCAGGGAGGTCACCCATCCTAGCTCTGCCATCGCGCCAGAACGCTTAACTTCATGGTTATGATTGGGCGAGAGCAGTGCCGCGTGTTGTCCATCGCCGCCCGCTCCACACGTACTCGAGGGATATAAGAATAAACATCCCACTCAATGTCGGGTGCGATCATACCAGCACTAATGCACCGGATCCCATCAGAACTCCGAAGTTAAGCGTGCTTGGGCGAGAGCAGTACTAGGATGGGTGACCCCTGGGAAGTCCTCGTGTTGCACCACTTTTCGTGTTTTTCTATTTTTGATTACTTGTTGACAGACGATTTTCGGCTCAAATCATCTGAATCTCGATCGGGACCAGATAAGACATGTGAAATGAAAGTAGCTCGGGCACTGCCGGATTTGGACAAAATTGTAGGCTAATTTGATTGTAAACGGGCAAACGGACGAGACTCATTACTACGCAATGAGCTGACGAGATTTTAGCCGAATTCCTTCTCTAAGACCCTCTAATTTGCGATTTACCGCTTCTGTTAAGCTTTCGTTTCCTCGAGAAATCCGCTTAGGAAGTTCGAAATTCGATTCCGGTTCCATTTTATCGTATCCCAGGCATAATAATAGCTTTACATTCGTTATTTCCTTCTTCTTATTTTTTTTTTTCTATTTTCTGGGAACATTTATCGATTTTTGTTGTCGTGAGCCGGTTCTGTGCGGAAGGGTATGACGCAGATTACTCCGGAGACGGTTAACTCATTAAAAACAATTATTTCGACTGTTTTATCCATAATTTACGTAAACGGTCGCGACACGAGGTCTTCCCAGGGAGGTCACCCATCCTACTCTGCCATCGCGCCAGAACGCTTAACTTCATGGTTATGATTGGGCAGAGCAGTGCCGCGTGTTGTCCATCGCCGCCCGCTCCACACGTACTCGAGGGATATAAGAATAAACATCCCACTCAATGTCGGGTGCGATCATACCAGCACTAATGCACCGGATCCCATCAGAACTCCGAAGTTAAGCGTGCTTGGGCGAGAGCAGTACTAGGATGGGTGACCCCCTGGGAAGTCCTCGTGTTGCACCCTTTTTCGTGTTTTTCTATTTTTGATTACTTGTTGACAGACGATTTTCGGCTCAAATCATCTGAATCTCGATCGGGACCAGATAAGACATGTGAAATGAAAGTAGCTCGGGCACTGCCGGATTTGGACAAAATTGTAGGCTAATTTGATTGTAAACGGGCAAACGGACGAGACTCATTACTACGCAATGAGCTGACGAGATTTTAGCCGAATTCCTTCTCTAAGACCCTCTAATTTACGATTTACCGCTTCTGTTAAGCTTTCGTTTCCTCGAGAAATCCGCCTAGGAAGTTCGAAATTCGATTCCGATTCCATTTTATCGTATCCCAGGCATAATAATAGCTTTACATTCGTTATTTCCTTCTTCTTATTTTTTTTCTATTTTCTGGGAACATTTATCGATTTTTGTTGTTGTGAGCCGGTTCTGTGCGGAAGGGTATGACGCAGATTACTCTGGAGACGGTGAACTCATTAAAACAATTATTTTTGACTGTTTTATCCATATTTACGTAAACGGTCGCGACACGAGGTCTTCCAAGGGAGGTCACCCATCCTAGCTCTGCCATCGCGCCAGAACGCTTAACTTCATGGTTATGATTGGGCGCGAGCATTGCCGCGTGTTGTCCATCGCCGCCCGCTCCACACGTACTCGAGGGATATAAGAATAAACATCCCACTCAATGTCGGGTGCGATCATACCAGCACTAATGCACCGGATCCCATCAGAACTCCGAAGTTAAGCGTGCTTGGGCGAAAGCGCAGTACTAGGATGTGTGACCCCTGGGAAGTCCTCGTGTTGCACCCCTTTTCGTGTTTTCTATTTTTGATTACTTGTTGACAGACGATTTTCGGCTCAAATCATCTGAATCTCGATCGAGACCATATAAGACATGTGAAATGAAAGTAGCTCGGGAAATGCCGGATTTGGACAAAATTGTAGGCTAATTTGATTGTAAACGGCAAACGGACGAGACTCATTACTACGCAATGAGCTGACGAGATTTTAGCCGAATTCCATCTCTAAGACACTCTAATTTGCGATTTACCGCTTCTGTTAAGCTTTCGTTTCCTCGGAAATCCGCTTAGGAAGTTGAAATTCGATTCCGGTTCCATTTTATCGTATCCCAAACATAATAATTGCTGTACATTGTTATTTCCTTCTTCTTATTTTTTTTTCTATTTTCTGGGAACATTTATCGATTTTTGTTGTTCGTGAGCCGGTTCTGTGCGGAAGGGTATGACGTAGATTACTCCGGAGACGGTTAAGTCATTAAAATAATTATTTCGACTATTTTATCCATAATTTAAGTAAACGGTCGCGACACGAGGTCTTCCCAGGGTGGTCACCCATCCTAGCTCTGCCATCGCGCCAGAACGCTTAACTTCATGGTTATGATTGGGCGAGAGCAGTGCCGCGTGTTGTCCATCGCCGCCCGCTCCAACGTACTCGAGGGGATATAAGAATAAACATTCCCACTCAATGTCGGTGGTGCGATCATACCAGCACTAATGCACCGGAATCCCATTCAGAACTCCGAGTTATGCGTGCTTGGGCGAGAGCGAAGTATTAGGATGGGTGACCCCCCTGGGAAGTCCTCGTGTTACATCCTTTTCGTGTTTTTCTATTTCTGATTACTTGTTGACAGACGAGTTTCGGCTCAAATCATCTGAATCTCGATCGGGACCAGATAAGACATGTGAGAATGAAAGTAGCTCGGGCACTGCCGGATTTGGACAAAATTGCTAGGCTAATTTGATTGTAAACGGGCAAAACGGACGAGACTCATATCTACGCAATGAGTGACGAGATTTTAGCCGAATTCCATTCTCTAAGACCTCCTAATTTGCGATTTACCGCCTTCTGTTTAAGCTTTCGTTTCCTCGGAAATCCGCTTAGGAAGTTCGAAATCGATTCCTGGTTCCATTTTATCGTATCCCAAGCATAATAATAGCTTTACATTCGTTATTTCCTTCTTCTTATTTTTTTTTCTATTTTCTGGGAACATTATCGATTTTTGTTGTCGTGAGCCGGTTCTGTGCGGAAGGGTATGACGCAGATTACTCCGGAGACGGTTAACTCATTAAAAACAATTATTTCGACTGTTTTATCCATAATTTACGTAAACGGTCGCGACACGAGTCTTCCCAGGGAGGTCACCCATCCTAGCTCTGCCATCGCGCCAGAACGCTTAACTTCATGGTTATGATTGGGCGAGAGCAGTGCCGCGTGTTGTCCATCGCCGCCCGCTCCACACGTACCGAGGGATATAAGAATAACATCCCACTCAATGTCGGGTGCGATCATACCAGCACTAATGCACCGGATCCCATCAGAACTCCGAAGTTAAGCGTGCTTGGGCGAGAGCAGTACTAGGATGGGTGACCCCCTGGAAGTCCTCGTGTTGCACCCTTTTCGTGTTTTTTCTATTTCTGATTACTTGTTGACAGTCGGCTCAAAATTCATCTGAATCTCGATCGGGACAGATAAAGACATGTGAAATGAAATTAGCTCAGGGCACTGCCGGATTTGGACAAATTCCTAAGGCTAATTTGATTGTAAACGGGCAAACGGACGAGACTCATTACTACGCAATGAGCTGACGAGATTTTAGCCGAATTCCTTCTCTAAGACCCTCTAATTTGAGATTTTCCCGCTTCTGGTTAAGCTTTCGTTTTCCTCGAGAAATCCGCTTAGGAAGTTCGCAAATTCGATTCCGGTTCCATTTTATCGTATCCGAAGGAATAATAATAGTTTACATTCCGTTATTTCCTTCTTCTTATTTTTTTTCTATTTTCTGGGAAACAGTTATTATCGATTGTTTGTTTGTCGTGAGCCGGGTTCTGTGCGGAAGGGTATGACGGCAGATCTGGATCTGTCCCGGAGACGTCGAACTCCTTTAAAACAATTAGTTCGACTTGTTTAATCTATAATTTACGTAAACGGTAGCGACACGAGGTCCTTCCCAGGGAGGTCACCATCTAGCTCTGCCATCGCGCCAGAACGCTTAACTTCATGGTTATGATTGGGCGAGAGCAGTGCCGCGTGTTGTCCATCGCCGCCCGCTCACACGTACTCGAGGGATATAAGAATAAACATCCCACTCAATGTCAGGGTGCGATCATACCAGCACTAATGCACCGGATCCCATCAGAACTCACGAAGTTAAGCGTGCTTGGGCGAAAGCGCAGTACTAGGATGGGTGACCCCCTGGGAAGTCCTCGTGTTGCACCCCTTTTCGTGTTTTTCTATTTTGATTACTTGTTGACAGACGATTTTCGGCTCAAATCATCTGAATCTCGATCGGGACCAGATAAGACATGTGAATGAAAGTAGCTCGGCACTGCCGGATTTGGACAAAATTGTAGGCTAATTTGATTGTAAACGGGCAAACGGACGAGACTCATTACTACGCAATGAGCTGACGAGATTTTAGCCGAATTCCTTCTCTAAGACCCTCTAATTTGCGATTTACCGCTTCTGTTAAGCTTTCGTTTCTCGAGAAATCCGCTTAGGAAGTTCGAAATTCGATTTCCGGTTCCAATTTTATCGTATCCGAGGCATAATAATAGCTTTACATTCGTTATTTCCTTCTTCTTATTTTTTTTCTATTTTCTGGGAACATTATCGATTTTTGTTGTCGTGAGCCGGTTCTGTGCGGAAGGGTATGACGCAGATTACTCCGGAGACGGTGAACTCATTAAAAACAATTATTTCGACTGTTTTATCCATAATTTACGTAAACGGTCGCGACACGAGGTCTTCCCAGGGAGGTCACCCATCCTAGCTCTGCCATCGCGCCAGAACGCTTAACTTCATGGTTATGATTGGGCGAGAGCAGTGCCGCGTGTTGTCCATCGCCGCCCGCTCCACACGTACTCGAGGGATATAAGAATAACATCCACTCAATGTCGGGTGCGATCATACCAGCACTAATGCACCGGATCCCATCAGAACTCCGAAGTTAAGCGTGCTTGGGCGAAAGCGCAGTACTAGGATGGGTGACCCCCTGGGAAGTCCTCGTGTTGCACCCCTTTTTCGTGTTTTTCTATTTTGATTACTTGGTGCAGACGATTTTCGGCTCAAATCATCTGAATCTCGATCGGACCAGATAAGACATGTGAAATGAAAGTACGCTCGGGCACTGCCGGATTTGGAACAAAATTGTAGGCTAATTTGATTGTAAACGGGCAAACGGACGAGACTCATTACTACGCAATGAGCTGACGAGATTTTAGCCGAATTCCTTCTCTAATACCCTCTAATTTGCGATTTACCGCTTCTGTTAATCTTTCGTTTCCCTCGAGAAATCCGCTTAGGAAGTTCGAAATTCGATTCCGTTCCATTTTATCGTATCCGAGGCATAATAATAGCTTTACATTCGTTATTTCCTTCTCTTTATTTTTTTCTATTTTCTGGGAACATTTATTCGATTTTTGTGTCGTGAGCCGGTTCTAGTGCGGAAGGGCGTATGACGCAGATTACTCCGGAGACGGTGTAACTCATTAAAAACATTATTCGACTGTTTTATCCATAATTTACGTAAAAGGTCGCGACACGAGGTCTTCCCAGGGAGGTCACCCCTCCTAGCTCTGCCATCGCGCCAGAACGCTTAACTTCATGGTTATTATTTGGGCTGAGAGCAGTGCCGAGTCGGTTGTCCATCGCCGCCCGCTCCACACGTACCGAGGGATATAAGAATAAACATCCCACTCAATGTCGGTGTGCGATCATACAGCACTAATGCATCGGATCCCATCAGAACTCCGAAGTTAAGCGTGCTTGGGCGAAAGCGCAGTACTAGGATGGGTGACCCCTGGGAAGTCCTCGTGTTGCACCCCTTTTCGTGTTTTTCTTTAATTTTGATTACTTGTTGACAGGACGATTTTCGGCTCAAATCATCTGAATCTCGATCGGACCCAGATAAAAATGTGAAATGAAAGCTTTAGCTCGGGCACTGCCGGATTTGGACAAAATTGTAGGCTATTTGATTGTAAACGGAGCAAACGGACGAGACTCATTACTACGCAATGAGCTGACGAGATTTTATCCGAATTCCTTCTCTAAGACCCTCTAATTGCGATTTATACCGCTTCTGTTAAGCTTTCGTTTCCTCGAGAAATCCGCTTAGGAAGTTTCGAAATTCGATTCCGGTTCCATTTTATCGTATCCCAGGCATAATAATAGCTTTACATTCGTTATTTCCTTCTTCTTATTTTTTTTTCTATTTTCTGGGAACATTTATCGATTTTTGTTGTCGTGAGCCGGTTCTGTGTCGGAAGGGTATGACGCAGATTACTCCGGAGACGGTTAACTCATTAAAACAATTATTTCGACTATTTTATCCATAATTTACGTAAACGGTCGCGACACGAGGTCTTCCCAGGGAGGTCACCCATCCTAAGCTCTGCCATCGCGCCAGAACGCTTAACTTCATGGTTATGATTGGGCGAGAGCAGTGCCGCGTGTTGTCCATCGCCGCCCGCTCCACACGTACTCGAGGGATATAAGAATAAACATCCCACTCAATGTCGGGTGCGATCATACCACACTAATGCCACCGGATCCCATCAGAACTCCGAAGTAAGCGTGCTGGGCGAAGAGCAGTACTAGGATGGTGACCCCCTGGAAGTCCTCGTGTTGCACCCCTTTTCGGTGTTTTTCTATTTCTGATTACTTGTTGACAGACGAGTTTTCGCTGCTCAAATCATCTGAATCTCGATCGAGACCAGATAAGACATGTGAAATGAAAAGTTAGCTCGGGCACTGCCGGATATTGGACAAAATTGTAGGCTAATTTGATTGTAAACGGGCAAACGGACGAGACTCATTACTACGAATGAGCTGACGAGATTTTAGCCGAATTCCTTCTCTAAGACCCTTTAATTGCGATATTACCGCTTCTGTTAAGCTTCGTTTCCTCGAGAAATACGCCTTAGGACGTTCGACAACTTCGATTCCGGTTCCCTTTTATCGGTATCCCAAGCATAATAATAGCTTTACATTCGTATTTTCCTTCTTCTTATTTTTTTTCTATTTTCTGGGAACATTTATCGATTTTTGTTGTCGTGAGCCGGTTCTGTGTGGAAGGGTATGACGCAGATTACTCCGGAGACGGTTAACTCATTAAAAACAATTATTTCGACTGTTTTATCCATAATTTACGTAAACGGCGACACGAGGTCTTCCCAGGGAGGTCACCCATCCTAGCTCTGCCATCGCGCCAGAACGCTTAACTTCATGGTTATGATTGGGCGAGAGCAGTGCCGCGTGTTGTCCATCGCCGCCCGCTCCACACGTACTCGAGGGATATAAGAATAAACATCCCACTCAATGTCGGGTGCGATCATACCAGCACTAATGCACCGGATCCCATCAGAACTCCGAAGTTAAGCGTGCTTGGGCGAGAGCAGTACTAGGATGGGTGACCCCTGGGAAGTCCTCGTGTTGCACCCTTTTTCGTGTTTTTCTATTTTTGATTACTTGTTGACAGACGATTTTCGGCTCAAATCATCTGAATCTCGATCGGGACCAGATAAGACATGTGAAATGAAAGTAGCTCGGGCACTGCCGGATTTGGACAAAATTGTAGGCTAATTTGATTGTAAACGGCAAACGAACGAGACTCATTACTACGCAATGAGCTGACGAGATTTTAAGCCGAATTCCTTCTCTAAGACCCTCTAATTTGCGATTTACCGCTTCTGTTAAGCTTTCGTTTCCTCGAGAAATCCGCCTTAGAAGTTCGAAATTCGATTCCGGTTCCATTTTATCGTATCCCAAGGCATAATAATAGCTTACATTCGTTATTTCCTTCTCTTATTTTTTTCTATTTCTGGGAACATTTATCGATTTTTGTTGTCGTGAGCCGGTTTCTGTGCGGAAGGGTATGACGCAGATTACTCCGGAGACGGTTAACTCATTAAAACAATTATTTCGACTTGTTTTATCCATAAGTTACGTAAACGGTCAGCGACACGAGGTCTTCCCCAGGGAGGTCACCCATCCTAGCTCTGCCATCGCGCCAGAAACGCTTAACTTCATGGTTATGATTGGGCGAGAGCAGTGCCGCGTGTTGTCCATCGCCGCCCGCTCCACACGTACTCGAGGGATATAAGAATAAACATCCCACTCAATGTCGGGTGCGATCATACCAGCACTAATGCACCGGATCCCATCAGAACTCCGAAGTTAAGCGTGCTTGGGCGAGCAGTACTAGGATGGTGACCCCTGGGAAGTCCTCGTGTTGCACCCTTTTTCGTGTTTTTCTATTTTTGATTACTTGTTGACAGACGATTTTCGGCTCAAATCATCTGAATCTCGATCGGGACCAGATAAGACATGTGAAATGAAAGTAGCTCGGGCACTGCCGGATTTGGACAAAATTGTAGGCTAATTTGATTGTAAACGGGCAAACGGACGAGACTCATTACTACGCAATGAGCTGACGAGATTTTAGCCGAATTCCTTCTCTAAGACCCTCTAATTTGCGATTTACCGCTTCTGTTAAGCTTTCGTTTCCTCGAGAAATCCGCTTAGGAAGTTCGAAATTCGATTCCGGTTCCATTTTATCGTATCCCAGGCATAATAATAGCTTTACATTCGTTATTTCCTTCTTCTTATTTTTTTTTTTTCTGGGAACATTTATCGATTTTTGTTGTCGTGAGCCGGTTCTGTGCGGAAAGGTATGACGCAGATTACTCCGGAGACGGTTAACTCATTAAAACAATTATTTCGACTGTTTTATCCATAATTTACGTAAACGGTCGCGACACGAGGTCTTCCCAGGGAGGTCACCCATCCTAGCTCTGCCATCGCGCCAGAACGCTTAACTTCATGGTTATGATTGGGCGAGAGCAGTGCCGCGTGTTGTCCATCGCCGCCCGCTCCACACGTACTCGAGGGATATAAGAATAAACATCCCACTCAATGTCGGGTGCGATCATACCAGCACTAATGCACCGGATCCCATCAGAACTCCGAAGTTAAGCGTGCTTGGGCGAGAGCAGTACTAGGATGGCTGACCCCTGGGAAGTCCTCGTGTTGCACCACTTTTCGTGTTTTTCTATTTTTGATTACTTGTTGACAGACGATTTTCGGCTCAAATCATCTGAATCTCGATCGGGACCAGATAAGACATGTGAAATGAAAGTAGCTCGGGCACTGCCGGATTTGGACAAAATTGTAGGCTAATTTGATTGTAAACGGGCAAACGGACGAGACTCATTACTACGCAATGAGCTGACGAGATTTTAGCCGAATTCCTTCTCTAAGACCCTCTAATTTGCGATTTACCGCTTCTGTTAAGCTTTCGTTTCCTCGAGAAATCCGCTTAGGAAGTTCGAAATTCGATTCCGGTTCCATTTTATCGTATCCCAGGCATAATAATAGCTTTACATTCGTTATTTCCTTCTTCTTATTTTTTTTTTTATTTCTGGGAACATTTATCGATTTTTGTTGTCGTGAGCCGGTTCTGTGCGGAAGGGTATGACGCAGATTACTCCGGAGACGGTTAACTCATTAAAAACAATTATTTCGACTGTTTTATCCATAATTTACGTAAACGGTCGCGACACGAGGTCTTCCCAGGGAGGTCACCCATCCTAGCTCTGCCATCGCGCCAGAACGCTTAACTTCATGGTTATGATTGGGCGAGAGCAGTGCCGCGTGTTGTCCATCGCCGCCCGCTCCACACGTACTCGAGGGATATAAGAATAAACATCCCACTCAATGTCGGGTGCGATCATACCAGCACTAATGCACCGGATCCCATCAGAACTCCGAAGTTAAGCGTGCTTGGGCGAGAGCAGTACTAGGATGGGTGACCCCCTGGGAAGTCCTCGTGTTGCACCCTTTTCGTGTTTTTCTATTTTTGATTACTTGTTGACAGACGATTTTCGGCTCAAATCATCTGAATCTCGATCGGGACCAGATAAACATGTGAAATGAAAGTAGCTCGGGCACTGCCGGATTTGGACAAAATTGTAGGCTAATTTGATTGTAAACGGGCAAACGGACGAGACTCATTACTACGCAATGAGCTGACGAGATTTTAGCCGAATTCCTTCTCTAAGACCCTCTAATTTGCGATTTACCGCTTCTGTTAAGCTTTCGTTTCCTCGAGAAATCCGCTTAGGAAGTTCGAAATTCGATTCCGGTTCCATTTTATCGTATCCCAGGCATAATAATAGCTTTACATTCGTTATTTCCTTCTTCTTATTTTTTTTTCTATTTTCTGGGAACATTTATCGATTTTTGTTGTCGTGAGCCGGTTCTGTGCGGAAGGGTATGACGCAGATTACTCCGGAGACGGTTAACTCATTAAAAACAATTATTTCGACTGTTTTATCCATAATTTACGTAAACGGTCGCGACACGAGGTCTTCCCAGGGAGGTCACCCATCCTAGCTCTGCCATCGCGCCAGAACGCTTAACTTCATGGTTATGATTGGGCGAGAGCAGTGCCGCGTGTTGTCCATCGCCGCCCGCTCCACACGTACTCGAGGGATATAAGAATAAACATCCCACTCAATGTCGGGTGCGATCATACCAGCACTAATGCACCGGATCCCATCAGAACTCCGAAGTTAAGCGTGCTTGGGCATAGCAGTACTAGGATGGGTTACCCCCTGGGAAGTCCTCGTGTTGCACCCTTTTCGTGTTTTTCTATTTTCTACAGACGATCGAATCTCGATCGGGACCAGATAAGACATGTGAAATGAAAGTAGCTCGGGCACTGCCGGATTTGGACAAAATTGTAGGCTAATTTGATTGTAAACGGGCAAACGGACGAGACTCATTACTACGCAATGAGCTGACGAGATTTTAGCCGAATTCCTTCTCTAAGACCCTCTAATTTGCGATTTACCGCTTCTGTTAAGCTTTCGTTTCCTCGAGAAATCCGCTTAGGAAGTTCGAAATTCGATTCCGGTTCCATTTTATCGTATCCCAATAATAATAGCTTTACATTCGTTATTTCCTTCTTCTTATTTTTTTTTATTTTCTGGGAACATTTATCGATTTTTGTTGTCGTGAGCCGGTTCTGTGCGGAAGGGTATGACGCAGATTACTCCGGAGACGGTTAACTCATTAAAAACAATTATTTCGACTGTTTTATCCATAATTTACGTAAACGGTCGCGACACGAGGTCTTCCCAGGGAGGTCACCCATCCTCTGCCATCGCGCCAGAACGCTTAACTTCATGGTTATGATTGGGCGAGAGCAGTGCCGCGTGTTGTCCATCGCCGCCCGCTCCACACGTACTCGAGGGATAGAATAAACATCCCACTCAATGTCGGGTGCGATCATACCAGCACTAATGCACCGGATCCCATCGAACTCCGAAGTTAAGCGTGCTTGGAGAGCAGTACTAGGATGGGTGACCCCTGGGAAGTCCTCGTGTTGCACCCTTTTCGTGTTTTTCTATTTTTGATTACTTGTTGACAGACGATTTTCGGCTCAAATCATCTGAATCTCGATCGGGACCAGATAAGACATGTGAAATGAAAGTAGCTCGGGCACTGCCGGATTTGGACAAAATTGTAGGCTAATTTGATTGTAAACGGGCAAACGGACGAGACTCATTACTACGCAATGAGCTGACGAGATTTTAGCCGAATTCCTTCTCTAAGACCCTCTAATTTGCGATTTACCGCTTCTGTTAAGCTTTCGTTTCCTCGAGAAATCCGCTTAGGAAGTTCGAAATTCGATTCCGGTTCCATTTTATCGTATCCAGGCATAATAATAGCTTTACATTCGTTATTTCCTTCTTCTTATTTTTTTCTATTTTCTGGGAACATTTATCGATTTTTGTTGTCGTGAGCCGGTTCTGTGCGGAAGGGTATGACGCAGATTACTCCGGAGACGGTTAACTCATTAAAAACAATTATTTCGACTGTTTTATCCATAATTTACGTAAACGGTCGCGACACGAGGTCTTCCCAGGGAGGTCACCCATCCTACTCTGCCATCGCGCCAGAACGCTTAACTTCATGGTTATGATTGGGCGAGAGCAGTGCCGCGTGTTGTCCATCGCCGCCCGCTCCACACGTACTCGAGGGATATAAGAATAAACATCCCACTCAATGTCGGGTGCGATCATACCAGCACTAATGCACCGGATCCCATCAGAACTCCGAAGTTAAGCGTGCTTGGGCGAAGCACTAGGATGGGTGACCCCCTGGGAAGTCCTCGTGTTGCACCCTTTTCGTGTTTTTATTTTTGATTACTTGTTGACAGACGATTTTCGGCTCAAATCATCTGAATCTCGATCGGGACCAGATAAGACATGTGAAATGAAAGTAGCTCGGGCACTGCCGGATTTGGACAAAATTGTAGGCTAATTTGATTGTAAACGGGCAAACGGACGAGACTCATTACTACGCAATGAGCTGACGAGATTTTAGCCGAATTCCTTCTCTAAGACCCTCTAATTTGCGATTTACCGCTTCTGTTAAGCTTTCGTTTCCTCGAGAAATCCGCTTAGGAAGTTCGAAATTCGATTCCGGTTCCATTTTATCGTATCCCAGGCATAATAATAGCTTTACATTCGTTATTTCCTTCTTCTTATTTTTTTTCTATTTTCTGGGAACATTTATCGATTTTTGTTGTCGTGAGCCGGTTCTGTGGGAAGGGTATGACGCAGATTACTCCGGAGACGGTTAACTCATTAAAAACAATTATTTCGACTGTTTTATCCATAATTTACGTAAACGGTCGCGACACGAGGTCTTCCCAGGGAGGTCACCCATCCTAGCTCTGCCATCGCGCCAGAACGCTTAACTTCATGGTTATGATTGGGCGAGAGCAGTGCCGCGTGTTGTCCATCGCCGCCCGCTCCACACGTACTCGAGGGATATAAGAATAAACATCCCACTCAATGTCGGGTGCGATCATACCAGCACTAATGCACCGGATCCCATCAGAACTCCGA
>NW_027460139.1:9261-9716 GCF_025594145.1 Primulina tabacum
TCGGATCTAGTTCATGGCCTATTAGAAGTAGAAGGCGCTCTGGTGGGATCTTCACGGACAGAAAAAGATTGCAGTTCGTTTGATAATGATCGAGTTACATTGCTTCTTCGGCCCGAACCGAGGAATCCCTTAGATATGATGCAAAATGGATCTTGTTCTATCTTTGATCAGAGATTCTCTATGAAAAATACGAATCGGAGTTTGAAGAAGGGAGGGAGAAGGAGCCCTTGACCCGCAACAGATAGAGGAGGATTTATTCAATCACATAGTTTGGGCTCCTAGAATATGGCGCCCTTGGGGCTTTCTATTTGATTGTATCGAAAGGCCCAATGAATTGGGATTTCCCTATTGGTCCAGGTCATTTCGGGGCAAGCGGATCATTTATAACGAAGAGGATGAGCTTCAAGAGAATGATTCGGACTTCTTGCAGAGTGGAACCATGCAGTACCAGACAC
>NW_027460139.1:15408-16857 GCF_025594145.1 Primulina tabacum
ACTCTAACTAGGACCAATTTAGTCGCGTTTCATGTTCCAATTGAACACTTTCCATTTTTGATTATTCTCAAAGGAGAAGATTATTCTCTTTACCAAACATATGCGGATCCAACCACGATCCTATAATAGAACAAGAGATCTTTCTCGATCAATCCCCTTGCCCCTCATTCTTCGCGAATCAGAAAGGTACTTTTCAAGTTTGAATTTGTTCATTTGGGAATCTGGGTTTCTTCTACTTCATTTTTGTTTAATATGAATTTATTTTTCTCTCTCTCTTTTTATATCATTCCTTAAGTCCCATAGGTTTGATCCTGTAGAATTTGACCATTGAACGAAGGGTACGAAATCAATCAGATTTCTTTTTCGATCAAAAGTACTATGTGAAATCTTCGGTTTTTTCCTCTTCCTCTATCCCTATCCCCTAGGTACATCAATAGAGAACCTTTTCTTCTGTATGAATCGATCTTATTCCATTCCAATTCCTTCCCGATACCTCCCAAGGAAAATATCGAATTGGATCCCAAATTGACGGGTTAGTGTGAGCTTATCCATGTGGTTATGCACTCTTTCGAATAGGAATCCGTTTTCTGAAAGATCCTGGCTTTCGTACTTTGGTGGGTTCTCCGAGATCCTTTCGATGACCTATGTTGTGTTGAAGGGATATCTATCTAATCCGATCGATTGCGTAAAGCCCGCGATAGCAACGGAACCGGGGAAAGTATACAGAAAAGGCAGTTGTTTTCTATTATATTAGTCTTTTCTATTCTATTAGAATTAGATTAGTATTAGTTAGTGATTTAGATTAGTTTAGTGATTCCGGCTTAGTGAGTCCTTTCTTCCGTGATGAACTGTTGGCAACAGTCCTACATTCATTTTGTCTCTGTGGGCCGAGGAGAAAAGGGGCTCAGCGTGTACATGAGAGAAGCAAGGAGGTCAAACCTCTTTCAAATATACAACATGGATTCTGGCAATGCAATGTAGTTGGACTCTCGGTGTCGATCCGAATGAATCATCCTTTCCGCGTAGGAAAATCTTTGCCTGCTAAGCAAGAGGATAGCAAGTTACAAATTATGTCCTCGGTAGGACATGTATTTCTATTACTATGAAATTCATAAATGAAGTAGTTAATGGTGGGGTTACCATTATCCTTTTGTAGTGACGAATCTTGTATGTGTTCTTAAGAAAAGGAATTTGTCCATTTTTCGGGGTCTCAAAGGGGCGTGGAAACACATAAGAACTCTTGAATGGAAATGGAAAAGAGATGTAACTCCAGTTCCTTCGGAATCGCTAGTCAATCCTATTTCCGATAGGGGCAGTTGACAATTGAATCCGATTTTGACCATTATTTTACTATCCGTAATAGTGCGAAAAGAAGACCCGGCTCTAAGTTGTTCAAGAATAGTGGCGTTGAGTTTCTCGACCCTTTGACTTAGGATTAGTCAGTTCTAT
>NW_027460140.1:0-25116 GCF_025594145.1 Primulina tabacum
GGAGTTCTGATGGGATCCGGTGCATTAGTGCTGGTATGATCGCACCCGACATTGAGTGGGATGTTTATTCTTATATCCCTCGAGTACGTGTGGAGCGGGGGCGATGGACAACACGCGGCACTGCTCTCGCCCAATCATAACCATGAAGTTAAGCGTTCTGGCGCGATGGCAGAGCTAGGATGGGTGACCTCCCTGGGAAGACCTCGTGTCGCGACCGTTTACGTAAATTATGGATAAAACAGTCGAAATAATTGTTTTTAATGAGTTAACCGTCTCCGGAGTAATCTGCGTCATACCCTTCCGCACAGAACCGGCTCACGACAACAAAAATCGATAAATGTTCCCAGAAAATAGAAAAAAAAATAAGAAGAAGGAAATAACGAATGTAAAGCTATTATTATGCCTGGATACGATAAAATGGAACCGGAATCGAATTTCGAACTTCCTAAGCGGATTTCTCGAGGAAACGAAAGCTTAACAGAAGCGTAAATCGCAAATTAGAGGGTCTTAGAGAAGGAATTCGGCTAAAATCTCGTCAGCTCATTGCGTAGTAATGAGTCTCGTCCGTTTGCCCGTTTACAATCAAATTAGCCTACAATTTTGTCCAAATCCGGCAGTGCCCGAGCTACTTTCATTTCACATGTCTTATCTAGTCCCGATCGAGATTCAGATGATTTGAGCCGAAAATCGTCTGTCAACAAGTAATCAAAAATAGAAAAACACGAAAAGGGTGCAACACGAGGACTTCCAGGGGGTCACCCATCCTAGTACTGCTCTCCCAAGCACGCTTAACTTCGAGTTCTGATGGGATCCGGTGCATTAGTGCTGGTATGATCGCACCCGACATTGAGTGGGATGTTTATTCTTATATCCCTCGAGTACGTGTGGAGCGGGCGGCGATGGACAACACGCGCACTGCTCTCGCCCAATCATAACCATGAAGTTAAGCGTTCTGGCGCGATGGCAGAGCTAGGATGGGTGACCTCCCTGGGAAGACCTCGTGTCGCGACCGTTTACGTAAATTATGGATAAAACAGTCGAAATAATTGTTTTTAATGAGTTAACCGTCTCCGGAGTAATCTGCGTCATACCCTTCCGCACAGAACCGGCTCACGACAACAAAAATCGATAAATGTTCCCAGAAAATAGAAAAAAAAATAAGAAGAAGGAAATAACGAATGTAAAGCTATTATTATGCCTCGGATACGATAAAATGGAACCGGAATCGAATTTCGAACTTCCTAAGCGGATTTCTCGAGGAAACGAAAGCTTAACAGAAGCGTAAATCGCAAATTAGAGGGTCTTAGAGAAGGAATTCGGCTAAAATCTCGTCAGCTCATTGCGTAGTAATGAGTCTCGTCCGTTTGCCCGTTTACAATCAAATTAGCCTACAATTTTGTCCAAATCCGGCAGTGCCCGAGCTACTTTCATTTCACATGTCTTATCTGGTCCCGATCGAGATTCAGATGATTTGAGCCGAAAATCGTCTGTCAACAAGTAATCAAAAATAGAAAAACACGAAAAGGGTGCAACACGAGGACTTCCCAGGGGTCACCCATCCTAGTACTGCTCTCCCAAGCACGCTTAACTTCGGAGTTCTGATGGGATCCGGTGCATTAGTGCTGGTATGATCGCACCCGACATTGAGTGGGATGTTTATTCTTATATCCCTCGAGTACGTGTGGAGCGGGCGGCGATGGACAACACGCGGCACTGCTCTCGCCCAATCATAACCATGAAGTTATGCGTTCTGGCGCGATGGCAGAGCTAGGATGGTTGACCTCCCTGGAAGACCTCGTGTCGCGACCGTTTACGTAAATTATGGATAAAACAGTCGAAATAATTGTTTTTAATGAGTTAACCGTCTCCGGAGTAATCTGCGTCATACCCTTCCGCACAGAACCGGCTCACGACAACAAAAATCGATAAATGTTCCCAGAAAATAGAAAAAAAATAAGAAGAAGGAAATAACGAATGTAAAGCTATTATTATGCCTGGGATACGATAAAATGGAACCGGAATCGAATTTCGAACTTCCTAAGCGGATTTCTCGAGGAAACGAAAGCTTAACAGAAGCGGTAAATCGCAAATTAGAGGGTCTTAGAGAAGCAATTCGGCTAAAATCTCGTCAGCTCATTGCGTAGTGACTTTGCCCGTTTACAATCAAATTAGCCTACAATTTTGTCCAAATCCGGCAGTGCCCGAGCTACTTTCATTTCACCTGTCTTATCTGGTCCCGATCGAGATTCAGATGATTTGAGCCGAAAATCGTCTGTCAACAAGTAATCAAAAATAGAAAAACACGAAAAGGGTGCAACACGAGGACTTCCCAGGGGTCACCCATCCTAGTACTGCTCTCGCCCAAGCACGCTTAACTTCGGAGTTCTGATGGGATCCGGTGCATTAGTGCTGGTATGATCGCACCCGACATTGAGTGGGATGTTTATTCTTATATCCCTCGAGTACGTGTGGAGCGGGCGGCGATGGACAACACGCGGCACTGCTCTCGCCCAATCATAACCATGAAGTTAAGCGTTCTGGCGCGATGGCAGAGCTAGGATGGGTGACCTCCCTGGAAAGACCTCGTGTCGCGACCGTTTACGTAAATTATGGATAAAACAGTCGAAATAATTGTTTTTAATGAGTTAACCGTCTCCGGAGTAATCTGCGTCATACCCTTCCGCACAGAACCGGCTCACGACAACAAAAATCGATAAATGTTCCCAGAAAAGAAAAAAAAAAGAAGAAGGAAATAACGAATGTAAAGCTATTATTATGCCTGGGATACGATAAAATGGAACCGGAATCGAATTTCGAACTTCCTAAGCGGATTTCTCGAGGAAACGAAAGCTTAACAGAAGCTGTAAATCGCAAATTAGAGGGTCTTAGAGAAGGAATTCGGCTAAAATCTCGTCAGCTCATTGCGTAGTAATGAGTCTCGTCCGTTTGCCCGTTTACAATCAAATTAGCCTACAATTTTGTCCAAATCCGGCAGTGCCCGAGCTACTTTCATTTCACATGTCTTATCTGGTCCCGATCGAGATTCAGATGATTTGAGCCGAAAATCGTCTGTCAACAAGTAATCAAAAATAGAAAAACACGAAAAGGGTGCAACACGAGGACCCAGGGGTCACCCATCCTAGTACTGCTCTCGCCCAAGCACGCTTAACTTCGGAGTTCTGATGGGATCCGGTGCATTAGTGCTGGTATGATCGCACCCGACATTGAGTGGGATGTTTATTCTTATATCCCTCGAGTACGTGTGGAGCGGGCGGCGATGGACAACACGCGGCACTGCTCTCGCCCAATCATAACCATGAAGTTAAGCGTTCTGGCGCGATGGCAGAGCTAGGATGGGTGACCTCCCTGGAAGACCTCGTGTCGCGACCGTTTACGTAAATTATGGATAAAACAGTCGAAATAATTGTTTTTAATGAGTTAACCGTCTCCGGAGTAATCTGCGTCATACCCTTCCGCACAGAACCGGCTCACGACAACAAAAATCGATAAATGTTCCCGGAAAATAGAAAAAAAATAACGAATGTAAAGCTATTATTATGCCTGGGATACGATAAAATGGAACCGGAATCGAATTTCGAACTTCCTAAGCGGATTTCTCGAGGAAACGAAAGCTTAACAGAAGCGTAAATCGCAAATTAGAGGGTCTTAGAGAAGGAATTCGGCTAAAATCTCGTCAGCTCATTGCGTAGTAATGAGTCTCGTCCGTTTGCCCGTTTACAATCAAATTAGCCTACAATTTTGTCCAAATCCGGCAGTACCCGAGCTACTTTCATTTCACATGTCTTATCTGGTCCCGATCGAGATTCAGATGATTTGAGCCGAAAATCGTCTGTCAACAAGTAATCAAAAATAGAAAAACACGAAAAGGTGCAACACGAGACTTCCCAGGGTCACCCATCCTAGTACTGCTCTCGCCCAAGCACGCTTAACTTCGGAGTTCTGATGGGATCCGGTGCATTAGTGCTGGTATGATCGCACCCGACATTGAGTGGGATGTTTATTCTTATATCCCTCGAGTACGTGTGGAGCGGGCGGCGATGGACAACACGCGGCACTGCTCTCGCCTAATCATAACCATGAAGTTAAGCGTTCTGGCGATGGCAGAGCTAGGATGGGTGACCTCCATGGGAAGACCTCGTGTCGCGACCGTTTACGTAAATTATGGATAAAACAGTCGAAATAATTGTTTTTAATGAGTTAACCTCTCCGGAGTAATCTGCGTCATACCCTTCCGCACAGAACCGGCTCACGACAACAAAAATCGATAAATGTTCCCAGAAAATAGAAAAAAAATAAGAAGAAGGAAATAACGAATGTAAAGCTATTATTATGCCTGGAATACGATAAAATGGAACCGGAATCGAATTTCGAACTTCCTAAGCGGATTTCTCGAGGAAACGAAAGCTTAACAGAAGCGGTAAATCGCAAATTAGAGGGTCTTAGAGAAGGAATTCGGCTAAAATCTCGTCAGCTCATTGCGTAGTATAATCTCGTCCGTTTGCCCGTTTACAATCAAATTAGCCTACAATTTTGTCCAAATCCGGCAGTGCCCGAGCTACTTTCATTTCACATGTCTTATCTGGTCCCGATCGAGATTCAGATGATTTGAGCCGAAAATCGTCTGTCAACAAGTAATCAAAATAGAAAAACACGAAAAGGGTGCAACACGAGGACTTCCCAGGGGGTCACCCATCCTAGTACTGCTCTCTCGCCCAAGCACGCTTAACTTCGGAGTTCTGATGGGATCCGGTGCATTAGTGCTGGTATGATCGCACCCGACATTGAGTGGATGTTTATTCTTATATCCCGAGTACGTGTGGAGCGGCGCGCGATGGACAACACGGCACTGCTCTCGCCCAATCATAACCATGAAGTTAAGCGTTCTGGCGCGATGGCAGAGCTAGGATGGGTGACCTCCCTGGGAAGACCTCGTGTCGCGACCGTTTACGTAAATTATGGATAAAACAGTCGAAATAATTGTTTTTAATGAGTTAACCGTCTCCGGAGTAATCTGCGTCATACCCTTCCGCACAGAACCGGCTCACGACAACAAAAATCGATAAATGTTCCCAGAAAATAGAAAAAAAATAAGAAGAAGGAAATAACGAATGTAAAGCTATTATGCCTGGGATACGATAAAATGGAACCGGAATCGAATTTCGAACTTCCTAAGCGGATTTCTCGAGGAAACGAAAGCTTAACAGAAGCGGTAAATCGCAAATTAGAGGTCTTAGAGAAGGAATTCGGCTAAAATCTCGTCAGCTCATTGCATAGTTATGAGTCTCGTCCGTTTGCCCGTTTACAATCAAATTAGCCTACAATTTTGTCCAAATCCGGCAGTGCCCGAGCTACTTTCATTTCACATGTCTTATCTGGTCCCGATCGAGATTCAGATGATTTGAGCCGAAAATCGTCTGTCAACAAGTAATCAAAAATAGAAAAACACGAAAAGGGTGCAACACGAGGACTTCCCAGGGGTCACCCATCCTAGTACTGCTCTCGCCCAAGCACGCTTAACTTCGGAGTTCTGATGGGATCCGGTGCATTAGTGCTGGTATGATCGCACCCGACATTGAGTGGGATGTTTATTCTTATATCCCTCGAGTACGTGTGGAGCGGGCGGCGATGGACAACACGCGGCACTGCTCTCGCCCAATCATAACCATGAAGTTAAGCGTTCTGGCGCGATGGCAGAGCTAGGATGGGTGACCTCCCTGGGAAGACCTCGTGTCGCGACGTTTACGTAAATTATGGATAAAACAGTCGAAATAATTGTTTTTAATGAGTTAACCGTCTCCGGAGTAATCTGCGTCATACCCTTCCGCACAGAACCGGCTCACGACAACAAAAATCGATAAATGTTCCCAGAAAATAGAAAAAAAATAAGAAGGAAATAACGAATGTAAAGCTATTATTATGCCTGGGATACATAAAATGGAACCGGAATCGAATTTCGAACTTCCTAAGCGGATTTCGAGAAACGAAAGCTTAACAGAAGCGTTAAATCGCAAATTAGAGGGTCTTAGAGAAGGAATTCGGCTAAAATCTCGTCAGCTCATTGCGTAGAATGAGTCTCGTCCGTTTGCCTTTACAATCAAATTAGCCTACAATTTTGTCCAAATCCGGCAGTGCCCGAGCTACTTTCATTTCACATGTCTTATCTGGTCCCGATCGAGATTCAGATTATTTAAGCCAAAATCCCAGGGGGTCACCCATCCTAGTACTGCTCTCGCCCAAGCACGCTTAACTTCGGAGTTTGATGGGATCCGGTGCATTAGTGCTGGTATGATCGCACCCGACATTGAGTGGGATGTTTATTCTTATATCCCTCGAGTACGTGTGGAGCGCGGCGATGGACAACACGCGGCACTGCTCTCGCCCAATCATAACCATGAAGTTAAGCGTTCTGGCGCGATGGCAGAGCTAGGATGGGTGACCTCCCTGGGAAGACCTCGTGTCGCGACTTTACGTAAATTATGATAAACAGTCGAAATACGTATTATGGATAAACAGTCGAAATAATTGTTTTTATGAGTTAACCGTCTCCGAGTAATCTGCGTCATACCCTTCCGCACAGAACCGGCTCACGACAACAAAAATCGATAAATGTTCCCAGAAAATAGAAAAAAAATAAGAAGAAGGAAATAACGAATGTAAAGCTATATTATGCCTGGAATACGAAAAATGGAACCGGAATCGAATTTCGTTCGAACTTTCTAAGCGGATTTCTCGTCCGTTTGCCCGTTTACAATCAAATTAGCCTACAATTTTGTCCAAATCCGGCAGTGCCCGAGCTACTTTCATTTCACATGTCTTATCTGGTCCCGATCGAGATTCAGATGATTTGAGCCGAAAATCGTCTGTCAACAAGTAATCAAAAATAGAAAAACACGAAAAGGGTGCAACACGAGGACTTCCCAGGGGGTCACCCATCCTAGTACTGCTCTCGCCCAAGCACGCTTAACTTCGAGTTCTGATGGGATCCGGTGCATTAGTGCTGGTATGATCGCACCCGACATTGAGTGGGATGTTTATTCTTATATCCCTCGAGTACGTGTGGCGGGCGGCGATGGACAACACGCGGCACTGCTCGCCCAATCATAACCATGAAGTTAAGCGTTCTGGCGCGATGGCAGAGCTAGGATGGGTGACCTCCCTGGGAAGACCTCGTGTCGCGACCGTTACGTAAATTATGATAAAACAGTCGAAATAATTGTTTTTTGAGTTAACCGTCTCCGGAGTAATCTGCGTCATACCCTTCCGCACAGAACCGGCTCACGACAACAAAAATCGATAAATGTTCCCAGAAAATAGAAAAAAATAAGAAGAAGAAAAACGAATGTAAAGCTATTATTATGCCTGGGATACGATAAAATGGAACCAATCGAATTTCGAACTTCCTAAGCGGATTTCTCGAGGAAACGAAAGCTTAACAGAAGCGTAAATCGCAAATTAGAGGGTCTTAGAGAAGGAATTCGGCTAAAATCTCGTCAGCTCATTGCGTAGTAATGAGTCTCGTCCGTTTGCCCGTTTACAATCAAATTAGCCTACAATTTTGTCCAAATCCGGCAGTGCCCGAGCTACTTTCATTTCACATGTCTTATCTGGTCCCGATCGAGATTCAGTTGATTTGAGCCGAAAATCGTCTGTCAACAAGTAATCAAAAATAGAAAAACACGAAAAGTGGTGCAACACGAGGACTTCCCAGGGGTCACCCATCCTAGTACTGCTCTGCCCAAGCACGCTTAACTTCGGAGTTCTGATGGGATCCGTGCATTAGTGCTGGTATGATCGCACCCGGCATTGAGTGGGATGTTTATTCTTATATCCCTCGAGTACGTGTGGAGCGGCGGCGATGGACAACACGCGGCACTGCTCTGGCCCAATCATAACCATGAAGTTAAGCGTTCTGGCGCGATGGCAGAGGTAGGATGGGTGACCTCCCTGGGAAGACCTCGTGTCGCGACCGTTTACGTAAATTATGGATAAAACAGTCGAAATAATTGTTTTTAATGAGTTAACCGTCTCCGGAGTAATCTGCGTCATACCCTTCCGCACAGAACCGGCTCACGACAACAAAACGATAAATGTTCCCAGAAAATAGAAAAAAAATAAGAAGAAGGAAATAACGAATGTAAAGCTATTATTATGCCTGGATACGATAAAATGGAACCGGAATCGAATTTCGAACTTCCTAAGCGGATTTCTCGAGGAAACGAAAGCTTAACAGAAGCGGTAAATCGCAAATTGAGGGTCTTAGAGAAGGAATTCGGCTAAAATCTCGTCAGCTCATTGCGTAGTAATGAGTCTCGTCCGTTTGCCCGTTTACAATCAAATTAGCCTACAATTTTGTCCAAATCCGGCAGTGCCCGAGCTACTTTCATTTCACATGTCTTATCTGGTCCCGATCGAGATTCAGATGATTTGAGCCGAAAATCGTCTGTCAACAAGTAATCAAAATAGAAAAACACGAAAAGGGTGCAACACGAGGACTTCCCAGGGGTCACCCATCCTAGTACTGCTCTCGCCCAAGCACGCTTAACTTCGGAGTTCTGATGGGATCCGGTGCATTAGTGCTGGTATGATCGCACCCGACATTGAGTGGGATGTTTATTCTTATATCCCTCGAGTACGTGTGGAGCGGGCGGCGATGGACAACACGCGGCACTGCTCTCGCCCAATCATAACCTTGAAGTTAAGCGTTCTGGCGCGATGGCAGAGCTAGGATGGGTGACCTCCCTGGGAAGACCTCGTGTCGCGACCGTTTACGTAAATTATGAATAAAACAGTCGAAATAATTGTTTTTAATGAGTTAACCGTCTCCGGAGTAATCTGCGTCATACCCTTCCGCACAGAACCGGCTCACGACAACAAAACTCGATAAATGTTCCCAGAAAATAGAAAAAAAATAAGAAGAAGGAAATAACGAATGTAAAGCTATTATTATGCCTGGGATACGATAAAATGGAACCGGAATCGAATTTCGAACTTCCTAAGCGGATTTCTCGAGGAAACGAAAGCTTAACAGAAGCGTAAATCGCAAATTAGAGGGTCTTAGAGAAGGAATTCGGCTAAAATCTCGTCAGCTCATTGCGTAGTAATGAGTCTCGTCCGTTTGCCCGTTTACAATCAAATTAGCCTACAATTTTGTCCAAATCCGGCAGTGCCCGAGCTACTTTCATTTCACATGTCTTATCTGGTCCCGATCGAATTCAGATGATTTGAGCCGAAAATCGTCTGTCAACAAGTAATCAAAAATAGAAAAACACGAAAAGGGTGCAACACGAGGACTTCCCAGGGGTCACCCATCCTAGTACTGCTCTCGCCCAAGCAGCTTAACTTCGGAGTTCTGATGGGATCCGGTGCATTAGTGCTGGTATGATCGCACCCGACATTGAGTGGGATGTTTATTCTTATATCCCTCGAGTACGTGTGGAGCGGGCGGCGATGGACAACACGCGGCACTGCTCTCGCCCAATCATAACCATGAAGTTAAGCGTTCTGGCGCGATGGCAGAGCTAGGATGGGTGACCTCCCTGGGAAGACCTCGTGTCGCGACCGTTTACGTAAATTATGGATAAAACAGTCGAAATAATTGTTTTTAATGAGTTAACCGTCTCCGGAGTAATCTGCGTCATACCCTTCCGCACAGAACCGGCTCACGACAACAAAAATCGATAAATGTTCCCAGAAAATAGAAAAAAAATAAGAAGAAGGAAATAACGAATGTAAAGCTATTATTATGCCTGGATACGATAAAATGGAACCGGAATCGAATTTCGAACTTCCTAAGCGGATTTCTCGAGGAAACGAAAGCTTAACAGAAGCGTAAATCGCAAATTAGAGGGTCTTAGAGAAGGAATTCGGCTAAAATCTCGTCAGCTCATTGCGTAGTAATGAGTCTCGTCCGTTTGCCCGTTTACAATCAAATTAGCCTACAATTTTGTCCAAATCCGGCAGTGCCCGAGCTACTTTCATTTCACATGTCTTATCTGGTCCCGATCGGATTCAGATGATTTGAGCCGAAAATCGTCTGTCAACAAGTAATCAAAAATAGAAAAACACGAAAAGGGGCAACACGAGGACTTCCCAGGGGGTCACCCATCCTAGTACTGCTCTCGCCGCCCAAGGCTTAACTTCGGAGTTCTGATGGGATCCGGTGCATTAGTGCTGGTATGATCGCACCCGACATTGAGTGGGATGTTTATTCTTATATCCCTCGAGTACGTGTGGAGCGGGCGGCGATGGACAACACGCGGCACTGCTCTCGCCCAATCATAACCATGAAGTTAAGCGTTCTGGCGCGATGGCAGAGCTAGGATGGGTGACCTCCCTGGGAAGACCTCGTGTCGCGACCGTTTACGTAAATTATGGATAAAACAGTCGAAATAATTGTTTTTAATGAGTTAACCGTCTCCGAGTAATCTGCGGTCATAACCCTTCCGCACAGAACCGGCTCACGACAACAAAAATCGATAAATGTTCCTAGAAATAGAAAAAAAAATAAGAAGAAGGAAATAAAATGTAATCTATTATTATGCCTGGGATACGATAAAATGGAACCGGAATCGAATTTCGAACTTCCTAAGCGGATTTCTCGATGGAAACGAAGCTTAACAGAAGCGGTAAATCGCAAATTAGAGGGTCTTAGAGAAGGAATTCGGCTAAAATCTCGTCAGCTCATTGCGTAGTAATGAGTCTCGTCCGTTTGCCCGTTTACAATCAAATTAGCCTACAATTTTTGTCCAAATCCGGCAGTGCCCGAGCTACTTTCATTTCACATGTCTTATCTGGTCCCGATCGAGATTCAGATGATTTGAGCCGAAAATCGTCTGTCAACAAGTAATCAAAAATAGAAAAACACGAAAAGGGGGTGCAACACGAGGACTTCCTAGGGGGTCACCCATTCTAGTACTTGCTCTCGTCCAAGCACGCTTAACTTCGGAGTTCTGATGGGATCCAGTGCATTAGTGCTGGTATGATCGCACCCGACATTGTGTGGAATGTTTATTCTTATATCCCTCGAGTACGTGTGGAGCAGGGCGGCGATGGACAACACGCGGCACTGCTCTCGCCCAATCATAACCATGAAGTTAAGCGTTCTGGCGCGATGGCAGAGGTAGGATGGGGTGAACCTCCCTGGGAAGACCTCGTGTCGCGACCGTTTCACGTAAATTATGGATAAAACAGTCGAAATAATTGTTTTAATGAGTTAACAGTCTCCGGAGTAACTGCGTCATACCCTTCCGCACAGAACCGGCTCACGACAACAAAAATCGATAAATGTTCCCAGAAAATAGAAAAAAAAATAAGAAGAAGGAAATAACGAAATGTAAAGCTATTATTATGCCTGGGATACGATAAAATGGAACCGGAATCGAATTTCGAACTTCCTAAGCAGATTTCTCGAGGAAACGAAAGCTTAACAGAAGCGGTAAATCGCAAATTAGAGGGTCTTAGAGAAGGGAATTCGGCTAAAATCTCGTCAGCTCATTGCGTAGAAATAAGTCTCGTCCGTTTGCCCGTTTACAATCAAATTAGCCTAAATTTTGTCCAAATCCGGCAGTGCCCGAGCTACTTTTATTTCACATGTCTTATCTGGTACCGATCGAGATTCAGATGATTTGAGCCGAAAATCGTCTGTCAACAAGTAATCAAAATAGAAAAACACGAAAAAGGGTGCAACACGAGGACTTCCCAGGGGGTCACCCACCCTAGTACTGCTCCAGCTCCAAGCACGCTAAACTTCGGAGTTCTGATGGGATCACGGTGCATTAGTGCTGGTATGATCGCACCCGACATGAGTGGGATGTTTCTTCTTATATCCCTCGAGTACGTGTGGGACGGGCGGCGATGGACAACACGCCGGCACTGCTCTCGCCCAATCATAACCATGAAGTTAAGCGTTCTGGCGCGATGGCAGAGCTAGGATGGGTGACCATCCCTGGGAAGACCTCGTCTGTCGCGATCGTTTACCGTGAATTATGGATTAAAACAGTTGAATTAATTGTTTTTAATGTGTTAACCTTCTCCGGAGTAATCTGCGTCATACCCTTCCGCACAGAACCGGCTCACGACAACAAAAATCGATAAACGTTCCCAGAAAATAGAAAAAAAAATAAGAAGAAGGAAATAACGAATGTAAAGCTATTATTATGCCTGGGATACGATAAAATGGAACCGGAATCGAATTTCGAACTTCCTAAGCGGATTTCTCGAGGAAACGAAAGCTTAATAGAAGCGGTAAATCGCAAATTAGAGGGTCTTAGAGAAGGAAATTCGGCTTAAAATCTCGTCAGCTCATTGCGTAGTAATGAAGTCTCGTCCGTTGCCCCGTTTACAATCAAATTAGCCCTACAATTTTGTCCAAATCGGCAGTGCCCGAGCTACTTTCATTTCACATGTCTTATCTGTCCCCGATCGAGATTCAGATGATTTGAGCCGAAAATCGTCTGTCAACAAGTAATCAAAAATAGAAAAACACGAAAAGGGTGAAACACGAGGACAACCTAGGGGTAAATAACGATGTAAAGCTATTATTATGCCTAGGGATACGATAAAATGGAACTGGAATCGAATTTCGAACTTCCTAAGCGGATTTCTCGAGGAAGCGAAAGCTTAACAGAAGCGGTAAATCGCAAATTAGAGGGTTTAGAGAAGGAATTCGTCTAAAATCTCGTCAGCTCATTGCGTAGTAATGAGTCTCGTCCGTTTACCCGTTTACAATCAAATTAGCCTACAATTTTGTCCAAATCCGGCAGTGCCCGAGCTACTTTCATTTCACATGTCTTATCTGGTCCCGATCGAGATTCAGATGATTTGAGCCGAAAATCGTTTGTCAACAAGTAATCAAAAATAGCAAAAACACGATAAAGGGTGCAACACGAGGACTTCCAGGGGGTCACCCATCCTAGTACTGCTCTTGCCCAAGCACTCTTAACTCCGAGTTCTGTTGGGATCCGGTGCATTAGTGCTGGTATGATCGCACCCGACATTGAGTGGGATGTTATTCTAATATCCCTCGAGTACGTGTGGAGCTGGGCGACGATGGACAACACGCGGCACTGCTCTCGCCCCATCATAACCATGAAGTTAAGCGTTCTGGCGCGATGGCAGAGCTAGGATGGGTGACCTCCCTGGAGAGACCTCATGCCGCGACCGGTTACGTAAATTATGGTTAAAACAGTCGAAATAATTGGTTTTTAATGAGTTAACCGTCTCCGGAGTAATCTGCGTCATACCCATCCACACAGAACCGGCTCACGACAACAAAAATCGATAAATGTTCCCAGAAAATAGAAAAAAAAAATAAGAAGAAGGAAATAACGAATGTAAAGCTATTATTATGCTTGGTATACGATAAAATGGAACCGGAATCGAATTTCGAACTTCCTAAGAGGATTTCTCGAGGAAACGAAAGCTTAAGATAAGAGGTAAAATCGCAAATTAGAGGGTCTTAGAGAAGGATTTCGGCTAAAATCTCGTCAGCTCATTGCGTAGTAATGTGTCTCGTCCGTTTTGCCCGTTTACAATCAAATTAGCCTACAATTTTGTCCAAATCCGGCAGTGCCCGAGCTACTTTTCATTTCACATGTCTTATCTGGTCTCGATCGAGATTCAGATGATTTGAGCCGAAAATCGTCTGTCAACAAGTAATCAAAAATAGAAAACAAGAAAAGGGTGCAACACGAGGACTTCCCAGGAGGTCACCGATCCTAGTACTGCTCTCGTCCAAGCACGCTTAACTTCGGAGTTCTGATGGGATCCATGGCATTAGTGCTGGTATGATCGCACGCCGACATTGAGTGGGATGTTTATTCTTATATCCCTCGAGTACGTGTGGAGCAAGGCGGCGATGGACAACACGCGGCACTGCTCTCGCCCCAATCATAACCATGAAGTTAAGCGTTCTTGCGCGATGGCAGAGCTTAGGATGGTGACCTCCCTGGGAAGACCTCGTGTTCGCGACGTTTACCGTAAATTATGGATAAAACAGTCGAAATAACTGTTTTTAATGATGAGTTAACCGTCTCTGGAGTAATCTGCGTCATACCCTTCCGCACAGAACCGGCTCACGACAACAAAAATCGATAACTGTTCCCAGAAATTAGAAAAAAAAATAAGAAGAAGAAATAACGAATGTAAAGCTATTATTATGCCTGAGATACAATTAAAATGGAACCGGAATCGAATTTCGAACTTCCTAAGCGGATTTCTCGAGGAAACGAAACTTAACAGAAGCGGTAAATCGCAAAAATAAAGGGTCTTAGAGAAGGAATTCGGCTAAAATCTCGTCAGCTCATTGCGTAGTAATGAGTCTCGTCCGTTTGCCCGTTTACAATCAAATTAGCCTACAATTTTGTCCAAATCCGGCAGTGCCCGAGCTACTTTCATTTCACATGTCTTATCTGGTCCCCGATCGAGATTCAGATGATTTGAGCCGAAAATCGTCTGTCAACAAGTAATCAAAAATAGAAAAAACACGAAAAGGGTGCAACACGAAGGACTTCCCTGGGGGTCACCCATCCTAGTACTGCTCACGCCCAAGCACGCTTAACTTCGGAATTCTGATGGGAATCCGGTGCATTAGTGCTGGTATGATCGCACCCACATTGAGTGGGATGTTTATTCTTATATCCCTCGAGTACGTGTGGAGCGGGCGGCGATGGACAACACGCGGCACTGCTCTCGCCCAATCATAACCATGAAGTTAAGCGTTCTGGCGCGATGGTAGAGCTAGGATGGGTGACCTCCCTGGGAGGCCTCGTGTCGCGATCGTTTAAGTAAATTATGGATAAAACAGTCGAAATAATTGTTTTTAATGAGTTAACCGCCTCCGGAGTAATCTGCGTCATACCCTTCCGCACAGAACCGGCTCACGACAACAAAAATCGATAAACGTTCCCAGAAAATAGAAAAAAAAAATAAGAAAAAGGAAATAACGAATGTAAAGCTATTATTATGTCTGGGATACGATAAAATGGAACCGGAATCGTAATTTCGAACTTCCTAAGCGGATTTCTCGAGGAAACGAAAGCTTACAGAAGCGGTAAATAGCAAATTAGAGGGTCTTAGAGAAGGAATTCGGCTAAAATCTCGTCAAGCTTCATTGCGTAGTAATGAATCTCGTCCGTTGCCCGTTTACAATCAAATTAGGCCACAATTTGTCCAATCGGCAGTGCCCGAGCTACTTTCATTTCACATGTCCGTATCTGGTCCCGATCGAGATTCAGATGATTTGAGCCAAAATCGTCTTTCAACAAGTAATCAAAATAGAAAAACACGAAAGGGGTGAAACACGAGGACACCTAGGGGTAAATACGATGTAAAGCTATTATGTATGCCTGAGATACGATAAAATGGAACTGGAATCGAATTTCGAACGTCTAAGCGGATTTCTCGAGGAAGCGACAGCTTAACAGAAGCCCGGTAAAAGCAAATTAGAGGGCTTAGAGAAGGAATTCGGCTAAAATCTCGTCACAGCTCATTTGCGTAGTAATGAGTCCTCGCTCCGTTTGCCCGTTTACACATCAAATTAGCCTACAATTTTGTCCAAATCCAGCAGTGCCCGAGCTACTTTCCTTTCACGGTCTTATCTGGTCCCGATCGAGATTTCAGATGATTTGAACCGAAAATCGTTTGTCAACAAGTAATCAAAAATAGAAAAACACGAAAAAGGGTGCAACACGAGACTCTTCCAGGGGGTCACCCATCCTAGTATGCTCTCGGCCTAAGCACGCTTAACTTCGGAGTTTGTTGGGATCCGGTGCATTAGTGCTGGTATGATCGCACCCGACATTGAGTGGGATGTTTATTCTTATATCCCTCGAGTACGTGTGGTAGCGGGCGGCGATGGACAACACGCGGCACTGCGTTCGCCCATCATAACCATGAAGTTAAGCGTTCTGGCGTGATGGCAGAGCTAGGATGGCTGACCTCCTGGCGAAAACCTCGTGTCGCGACCCGGTTACGTAAATTATGGTTAAAACAGTCGAAATAATTGTTTTTAATGAGTTAACCGTCTCCGGAGTAATCTGCGTCATACCCATCCGCACAGAACCGGCTCACGCAAACAAAAATCGATAAATGTTCCCAGAAAATAGAAAAAAAGATAAGAAGAAGGAAATAACGAATGTAAAGCTATTATTATGCTTGGGATACGATAAAATGGAACCGGAATCGAATTTCGAACTTCCTAAGCCGGATTTCTCGAGAAACGAAAGCTTAAGAGAAGAGGTAATCGCAAATTAGAGGGTCTTAGAGAAGGATTTTGTCTAAAATCTCGTCAGCTCATTGCGTAGTAATGTGTCTCCTCCGTTTTGCCCGTTTACAATCAAATTAGCCTACAATTTTGTCCAAATCTGGCAGTGTCCGAGCTACTTTCATTTCACATGTCTTATCTAGTCCGATCGAGATTCAGATGATTTGAGCCGAACATCGTCTGTCAACAAATAATCAAAAATAGAAAAACAAGAAAATGGGTGCAACACGAGGACTTCCCAGAAGGTCACCGATCCTAGTACTGCTCTCGTCCAAGCACGCTTAACTTCGGAGTTCTGATGGGATCCCATGGCATTAGTGTGGTATGATCGCACCCGCACATTGAGTGGGATGTTTATTCTTATATCCTCGAGTACGTGTGGAGGCAAGCGGCGATGGACAACACGCGACACTGCTCTTCGCCCAATCATAACCATGAAGTAAGCGTTCTGGCGCGATGGCAGAGCTAGGATGGGTGACCTCCCTGGGAAGACCTCGTGTCGCGACCGGTTACGTAAATTATGGTTAAACCAGTCGAAATAATGTTTTTTAATGAGTTAACCGTTCCGGAGTAATCTGCGTCATACCCTTCCGCACAGAACCGGCTCACGACAACAAAAATCGATAAATGTTCCCCGAAATAGAAAAAAAATAAAGAATGGAAATAACGAATGTAAGCTATATTATGCCTGGGATACGATAAAATGGAACCGGAATCGAATTTCGAACTTCCTAAGCGGATTTCTCGAGGACAAAAAAGCTTCAGAGAAGAGGTAAAATCGCAATTAGAGGGTCTTAGAGAAGGATTTCGTCTAAAATCTCGTCAGCTCATTGCGTAGAAATGTGTCTCGTCCGTTTGCCGTTACAATCAAATTAGCCTACAATTTTGTCCAATCCTGGCAGTGCCCGAGCTACTTTCATTTCACATGTCTTATCTGGTCCCAATCGAGATTCAGATTATTTGAGCGAAAATCGTCTGTCAACAGTAATCAAAAATAGAAAAACACGAAAAGGGGTGCACACGAGGACTTCCCAGGAGGTAAGCCATCTAGTACTTGCTCCGCCCAAGCACGCTTAACTTCGGAGTTCTAATGGGATCCGGTGGATTAGTGCTGGTATGATCGCACCCTGACATTGAGTGGGATGTTTATTCTTATACTCTCGAGTACGTGTGGAGCGGGCGGCGATGGACAACACGCGGACCACTGCTCTCCGCCCAATCATAACCATGAAGTTAAGCGTTCTGGCGCGATTGCAGAGCTAGGATGGGTGACCTCCCTGGGAAGACCTCGTGTCCGCGACCGTTTACGTAAATTATGGATAAAACAGTCGAAATAATTGTTTTTAATGAGGTAACCGTATCCGGAGTAATCTGCGTCATACCCTTCCGCACAGAACCGGTTCACGACAACAAAAATCGATAAATGTTCGAAGAAAATAGAAAAAAAATAAGAAGCAAGGAAATAACGAATGTAAAGCTATTATTATGACTGGGATACGATAAATGGAACCGGAATCGAATTTCGAACTTCCTAAGCGGATTTCCCGAGAAACGAAAGCTTAACAGAAGCGTTAAATCGCAAATTAGAGGGTTCTTAGAGAAGGAATTTCGGCTAAATCGTCCGTCAGCTTCATTGCGTAGAATGAGTCTCGTCCGTTTTGCTCGTTTACAATCAAATTAGCCTACAATTTTGTCCAAATCTGGCAGTGGCCGAGCTACTTTCATTTCACATGTCTTATCTGGTCCCGATCGAGATTCAGATGATTTGAGCCGGAAAATCGTCTGTCAACAAGTAATCAAAAATAGAAAACCCGAAAAGGGGTCAACACGAGAACTTCCTAGGAGGTCACCCATCCTAGTACTGCTCTCGCCAAGCACGCTTAACTTCAAAGTTCTGATGGGATCCGGTGCATTAGTGCTGGGTATGATCGGCACCCGACATTGAGTGGGATGTTTATTCTTATATCCCTCGAGTACGTGTGGAGCATGTGGCGATGGACAACACGCGGCACTGCTGTCTGCCCAATCATAACCACGAAGTTAAGCGTCTCTGCGCGATGGCAGAGGTAGGATGGGTGACCTCCCTGGGAAGACCTCGTGTCGCGATCGTTACGGTAAATTATGGATAAAACAGTCGAAATAATTGTTTTAAATTAGTTAACCGTCTCCGGAAGTATCTGCGTCATACCCTCCGCACAGAACGGCTCACGACAACAAAAATCGATAAATGTTCCCAGAAATAGAAAAAAAATAAGAAGAAGGAATCACGATGTAAAGCTACTATTATGCCTGGGATCCGATAAAATGGAACCGGATCGCATTCGACACTTCCTAAGCGTGAATTTCTCGAGGAAACGAAAGCTTAATAGAACGTGTAATCGCAAATTAGAGGGTCTTAGAGAAGGAATTTCGGCTAAAATCTCGTCAGCTCATTGCGTAGTAATGAGTCTCGTCCGTTTGCCCTTGTTTACAATCAAATTAGCCTACAATTTTGTCCAAATCCGGCAGTGCCCGAGCTACTTTCATTCACATGTCTTATCTGGTCACCGATCGAGATTCAGATGATTTGAGCCGAAAATCGTCTGTCAACAAGTAATCAAAATAGAAAAACCCGAAAAGGGGTTGCAACACGAGGACTTCCCAGGAGGTCACCCCATCGTAGTACTGCTCTCTCCCCAAGCACGCTTGATTTTCAGAGTTCTGATGGGATTCATGTGCATTAGTGCTGTTATGATCGCAACCGACTATTGAGTGGGATGTTTATTTCTATATCCCTCGAGTACGTGTGGAGCGGGGGTGGCGATGGACAACACGCGGCACTGCTCTCGCCCAATCATAACCACGAAGTAAGCGTTCTGGCGCGATGGCAGAGGTAGGATGGGTGACCCTCCCTGGGAAGACCTCGTGTCGCGATCGTTTACGTAAATTATGGATAAAACAGTCGAAATAATTATTTTTAATTAGTTAAACATCTCCGGAGTAATCTGCGTCATACCTTCCGCACAGAACCGGCGCACGACAACAAAAATCGATAACTGTTCCCAGAAGAAAATAGAAAAAAATAAGAAGAAGGAAATAACGAATGTAAAGCTATTATTATGCTGGGATACGATAAAATGGAACCGGAATCGAATTTCGAACTTCCTAAGCGGATTTCTCGAGGAAACGAAAGCTTAACAGAAGCGGTAAATCGCAAATTGAGGGTCTAGAGAAGGAATTCGGCTAAAATCTCGTCAGCTCATTGCGTAGTAATGAGTCTCGTCCGTTTGCCCGTTTTACAATCAAATTAGCCTACAATTTTGTCCAAATCCGCAGTGCACGAGCTACTTTCATTTCACATGTCATATTTGGTCCCGATCGAGATTCAGATGATTTGAGCCGAAAATCGTCTGTCAACAAGTAATCAAAAATAGAAAAACACGAAAAGTGGTGCAACACGAGGACTTCCCAGGGGTCAGCCATCCTAGTACTGCTCTCGCCCAAGCACGCTTAACTTCGGAGTTCTGATGGGATCCGGTGCATTAGTGCTGGTATGATCGCACCCGACATTGAGTGGGATGTTCTTATATCCCTCGAGTACGTGTGGAGCGGGCGGCGATGGACAACACGCGGCACTGCTCTCGCCCAATCATAACCATGAAGTTAAGCGTTCTGGCGCGATGGCAGAGGTAGGATGGGTGACCTCCCTGGGAAGACCTCGTGTCGCGATCGTTTACGTAAATTATGGATAAAACAGTCGAAATAATTTTTTAATAGTTAACCGTCTCCGGAGTAATCTGCGTCATACCCTTCCGCACAGAACCGGCTCACGACAACAAAAATCGATAAATGTTCCCAGAAAATAGAAAAAAAATAAGAAGAAGGAAATAACGAATGTAAGCTATTATTATAGCCTGGGATACGATAAAATGGAACCAGGAATCGAATTTCGCACTTCCTAAGCGGATTTCTCGATGAATGAAAGCTTAACAGAAGCGGTAAATCGCAAATTAGAGGGTCTTAGAGAAGGAATTCGGCTAAATCTCGTCAGCTCATTGCCGGTAGTAATGAGTCCCGTCCGTTTTGCCCGTTTACAATCAAATTAGCCTACAATTTTGTCCAAATCCGGACAGTGCCCGAGCTACTTTCATTTCACATGTCTTATCTGGGTCCCGATCGAGATTCAGGATGATTGAGCCGAAATCGTCTGTCAACAAGTAATCAAAAATAGAACAACACGAAAAAGGGTGCAACACGAGGACTTCTCAGGGTGTCACCCATCCTAGTATGCTCTCGCCCAAGCACTGCTTAACTTCGGAGTTCTGATGGGATCCGGTGCATTAGTGCTGGTATGATCGCACACCGACATTGATGTGGGATGTTTATTCTTATATCCCCTCGAGTACGTGTGGAGCGGGCGGCGATGGACAACACGCGGCACTGCTCTCGGCCCAATCATAAACATGAAGTTAATCAGTTCTGGCGCGATGGCGAGGCTAGGATGGGTGACCTCCTGGAAGACCTCGTGTCGCGACCTGTTTACGTAAATTATGATAAAACAGTCCAAATAATTGTTTTAATGAGTTAACCTCTCCGGAGTAATCTGCGTCATACCCTTCCCGCACAGAACCGGCTCACGACAACAAAAATCGATAAATGTTCCAGAAAATAGAAAAAAAAATAACGAAGAAGGAAAATAACGATGTAAAGCTATTATATATGCCTGGGATACGATAAAATGGAACCGGAATCGAATTTCAGAACTTCCTAAGCGGATTTCTCGAGGAAACGAAAGCTTAACAGAAGCGTTTAAATCGCAAATTAGAGGGTCTTAGAGAAGGAATTCGGCTAAAATCTCGTCAGCTCATTGCGTGTAATGAGTCGCGTCGGTTTGCCCGTTTACAATCAAATTAGCCTACAATTTTGTCCAAATCCGGCAGTGCCCGAGCTACTTTCATTTCACATGTCTTATCTGGTCCCGATCGAGATTCAGATGATTTGAGCCGAAAATCGTCTGTCAACAAGTAATCAAAAATAGAAAAACACGAAAAGGGGTGCAACACGAGGACTTCCAGGGGTCACCCATCCTAGTACTGCTCTCGCCCAAGCACGCTTAACTTCGGAGTTCTGATGGGATCCGGTGCATTAGTGCTGGTATGATCGCACCCGACATTGAGTGGGATGTTTATTCTTATATCCCTCGAGTACGTGTGGAGCGGGCGGCGATGGACAACACGCGGCACTGCTCTCGCCCAATCATAACCAGAAGTTAAGCGTTCTGGCGCGATGGCAGAGGTAGGATGGGTGACCTCCCTGGGAAGACCTCGTGTCACGCGTTTACGTAAATTATGGATAAAACAGTCGAAATAATTGTTTTTAATAGTTAACCATCTCCGGAGTAATCTGGTCATACCCTTCCGCACAGAACCGGCCGCACGGACAACAAAAAATCGATAAATGTTCCCAGAAAATAGAAAAAAAATAAGAAGAAGGAAATTAACGAATGTAAAGCTATTATTCCATGCCCTGAGAGACGATAAATGGAACCGGAATCGGGGAATTTCGAACTCCTAAGCGGATTTCTCGAGGTAAACTAAAGCTTAACATAAGCGTTAAATCGCATAATTAGATGGGTCCATTAGAGAAGGAAATTCGGCTAAAATCTCGTCAGCTCATTGCGTAGTAATGAGTCTCGTCCGTTTGCCTCGTTCTACAATCCAATTAGCCTACAATTTTGTCCGAATCCCTGGCAGTGCCCGAGCTACGTTGATTCCATGTCCTTAATCATGGGCACGATCCGAGATTCAGATGATTTGAGCCGAAAATCGTCTAGTCAACAAAGTAATCAAAAATAGAAAAACACGACAAAGGGGTGCAACACAGGACTTCCTAGGGGGTCGGTCCACCCATCCTATTACTGCTCTCGCCCAAGCACGCTTAACTTCTAAGTTCTGATGGGATCGGTGCATTAGTGCTGGTATGATGCACCCGACATTGAGTGGGATGTTTATTCTTATATCCCTCGAGTACTGTGTGGACGGGGCGGCGATGGACAACACGCGGCACACTGCTTTCGCCCAATCATAACCACGAGTTAAGCGTTCTGGCGCGGATGGCAAGAGGTTAGTATGGGTGACCTCCCTGGGAAGACCTCGTGTCGCGATCGTTACGTTAAATTATGGATAAACATAGTCGAAATAATTGTTTTAAATTAGTTAACCGTCTCCGGCAGTAATCTGCGTCATACCCTTCCGCACAGACCGGCTCACGACAACAAAAATCGATAAATGTTCCCAGAAAATAGAAAAAAAAATAAGAAGAAGGAAATCAACGAATGTAAAGCTATATTAGTATGCCGGGATACGATAAAATGGAACCGGAATCGAATTTCGAAACTTCTAAGCGGATTTCTCGAGAGGAAACTGAAAGCTTAACAGAAGCGGTAAATCGCAAATTAGAGGGTCTTAGAGAAGGAATTCGGCTAAAATCTCGTCAGCTCATTGCGTAGTAATGAGTCTCGTCCGTTTGCCCGTTTACAATCAAATTAGCCTACAATTTTGTCCAAATCCGGCAGTGCCCGAGCTACTTTCATTTCACATGTCTTATCTGGTCCCGATCGAGATTCAGATGATTTGAGCCGAAAATCGTCTGTCAACAAGTAATCAAAAATAGAAAAACACGAAAAAGGGTGCAACACGAGGACTTCCCAGGGGGTCACCCATCCTAGTACTGCTCTCCAAGCACGCTTAACTTCGGAGTTCTGATGGGATCCGGTGCATTAGTGCTGGTATGATCGCACCCGACATTGAGTGGGATGTTTATTCTTATATCCCTCGAGTACGTGTGGAGCGGGCGGCGAGGGACAACACGCGGCAATGCTTTCGCCCAATCATAACCATGAAGTTAAGCGTTCTGGCGCGATGGCAGAGTAGGATGGGTGACCTCCCTGGGAAGACCTCGTGTCGCGCGTTTACGTAAATTATGGATAAAACAGTCGAAATAATGTTTTTAATGAGTTAACCGTCTCCGGAGTAATCTGCGTCATACCCTTCCGCACAGAACCGGCTCACGACAACAAAAATCGATAAATGTTCCCAGAAAATAGAAAAAAAAATAAGAAGAAGGAAATAACGAATGTAAAGCTATTATTATGCCTGGGATACGATAAAATGGAACCGGAATCGAATTTCGAACTTCCTAAGCGGATTTCTCGAGGAAACGAAAGCTTAACAGAAGCGGTAAATCGCAAATTAGAGGGTCTTAGAGAAGGAATTCGGCTAAAATCTCGTCAGCTCATTGCGTAGTAATGAGTCTCGTCCGTTTGCCGTTTACAATCAAATTAGCCTACAATTTTGTCCAAATCCGGCAGTGCCCGAGCTACTTTCATTTCACATGTCTTATCTGGTCCCGATCGAGATTCTGATGATTTGAGCCGAAAATCGTCTGTCAACAAGTAATCAAAAATAGAAAAACACGAAAAGGGTGCAACACGAGGACTTCCAGGGGTCACCCATCCTAGTACTGCTCTCGCCCAAGCACGCTTAACTTCGGAGTTCTGATGGGATCCGGTGCATTAGTGCTGGTATGATCGCACCCGACATTGAGTGGGATGTTTATTCTTATATCCCTCGAGTGTGGAGCGGGCGGCGATGGACAACACGCGGCACTGCTCTCGCCCAATCATAACCATGAAGTTAAGCGTTCTGGCGCGATGGCAGAGTAGGATGGGTGACCTCCCTGGGAAGACCTCGTGTCGCGATCGTTTACGTAAATTATGGATAAAACAGTCGAAATAATTTTTTAATAGTTAACCGTCTCCGGAGTAATCTGCGTCATACCCTTCCGCACAGAACCGGCTCACGACAACAAAAATCGATAAATGTTCCCAGAAAATAGAAAAAAAAATAAGAAGAAGGAAATAACGAATGTAAAGCTATTATTATGCCTGGGATACGATAAAATGGAACCGGAATCGAATTTCGAACTTCCTAAGCGGATTTCTCGAGGAAACGAAAGCTTAACAGAAGCGGTAAATCGCAAATTAGAGGGTCTTAGAGAAGGAATTCGGCTAAAATCTCGTCAGCTCATTGCGTAGTAATGAGTCTCGTCCGTTTGCCGTTTACAATCAAATTAGCCTACAATTTTGTCCAAATCCGGCAGTGCCCGAGCTACTTTCATTTCACATGTCTTATCTGGTCCCGATCGAGATTCAGATGATTTGAGCCGAAAATCGTCTGTCAACAAGTAATCAAAAATAGAAAAACACGAAAAAGGGTGCAACACGAGGACTTCCCAGGGGGTCACCCCCTAGTACTGCTCTCGCCCAAGCACGCTTAACTTCGGAGTTCTGATGGGATCCGGTGCATTAGTGCTGGTATGATCGCACCCGACATTGAGTGGGATGTTTATTTTATATCCCTCGAGTACGTGTGGAGCGGGCGGCGATGGACAACACGCGGCACTGCTCTCGCCCAAATAACACGAAGTTAAGCGTTCTGGCGCGATGGCAGAGTAGGATGGGTGACCCCTGGAAGACCTCGTGTCGACCGTTTACGTAATTATGGATAAAACAGTCGAAATAATTTTTTAATGAGTTAACCGTCTCCGGAGTAATCTGCGTCATACCCTTGCACAGAACCGGCTCACGACAAAAAAATCGATAAATGTTCCCAGAAATATAAAAAAAAAAAATAAGAAGAGGAAAATAACGAATGTAAAGCTATTATTATGCCTGGGATACGATAAAATGGAACGGAATCGAATTTCGAACTTCCTAAGCGGATTTCTCGAGGAAACGAAAGCTTAACAGAAGCGGTAAATCGCAAATTAGAGGGTCTTAGAGAAGGAATTCGGCT
>NW_027460141.1:1537-4037 GCF_025594145.1 Primulina tabacum
CAGCACCCGCTGCTCTAACTAATTGTCCACCCTTTCCAAGTGTGATTTCTATGTTATGTATGGCCGTGCCTAAGGGCATATCGGTTGAAGTAGATTCCTCTTTTTGATCAATCAAAACCCCTTCCCAAACTGTACAAGCTTCTTCCAAAGCATACGGCTTTCTGGATGTGGATGATGATATCTATACAGATGGATCTTATATCTTATATATATGGTACAATGAAATACCACATGGGTAGATATCTATATGAATCCAAATCTGCCGAATCACTCATGGTATGATCTTCTACATCCTAGGCTTCCCGTTCCGTCATCTGGCTTATGTTCTTCATGTAGCATTCAGACCGAATGAATCTATGAAATTACGTCGATACTTCCACATATTATGGGTAACGTAGGAGACATCTCTATTTTTCCCCCGGGGAATCTTTAGAATTCCCACTGCTTAGCTTTCAATTCGCCTCTGACCATCAAATGAAATGTGAATAACCCGTCCTCCTCTCTTTGTTTGAAAGAAGGGGCGCTTCCGGTTCTGTCGGTGCTTGAAACAATGTTTGTCTTTCTCCATATTACTATATCTCTAGAGTCAATAATTGATATGAGGAACTACTGACACTCAATCACTTGCTGCCGTTACTCTTCAGTTTTTGTTGAGGTCTATCCTGTAGAGGTACTCAAATTGGATCATGGTCGATTTCTAGGTTCGTCGTAAACCTAATTGGTTATTTCCAATTACGTAAATCAATAGTTCAAACCGCACTCAAAGGTAGGGCATTTTCCATGTTTATAGGAACTTCTGTACCAGAAAGAATGGTATCTCCAATTATAGCCCCTCTGGATGTAAAATATCTCTCTCTCACCATCCCCTAGTGTATGAGACAATGTATGCATTTCGATTAGGGTCGTTTCTATGTTACGATTCTACCATATATGTCTTTTCATTCGTCGAAAATCGATTTTACGGTATGGACTCTATGACTCCCCCTCTATGCCTTACGGTAATGATTCCTCTGGCATTACGACCTTTACCACAATGATGCTGTCCATAGATCAAATGTATTTCGTGGATTGGATTTCCCTTGACTGTCTACGGTTCCATTGCGTGTGCTCGGGGTAGAAGTTTTGTACTAAATGTATCGCCATGCTATTGCTATTAAGTATTTTTTATTTAAGTTCTTGTCTTTCTAAGAGGTGGAATAGAATAACCCCCGTTGAAGCGTATGATCATACGTCTGTAATGCAGTGTATGTCCCATAATAGGTCCCATTCTTCTACCCTTTCCCGGAAGTCGATGACTATTCATAGCCTATTACCTTGACACCAAAGAATAGTTCGACCAATGCTTAGTTCTGTCCTAGTTGATCCTGATCGACATTAGAAGTATATTGATTTTTCCCCAATAACCGAATACTTTTGTCTGTAAATACTGCATATTTGATTCCATCCATAATAGATTTTCTTCCCCTATGAGTTCTAGTCTCAATAAGAATGCTAGTTCTTACTGTTCATATATTATGATATGAATATACCACACCAATCGTTATGTATGGATGATGAGATTCCATTGATACAGAGCCATTCCAATAGACTTATTGGAGGGTCCATTGGCGTGCATCCAGTTAGGAATGAACCTACGAATTCGCCAATTATGAGTTGGGCGCTTTAACCATTCAGCCATGGATGCTTAGTGGGGATCCTCGTACATGGTGAATAACCAAATTCCAATTAAAATGAAATCTTTAGGAGAAATCAATGCAATTTAGAGGAATCAATGAAAGGACATCAATTCAAATCCGGATTTTCGAATTGAGAGAGATATTGAGAGAGATCAAGAATTCTCACTATTTCTTAGATTCATGGACCCAATTCAATTCAGTGGGGTCTTTCATTCACATTTTTTTCCACCAAGAACGTTTTCTAAAACTCTTTGACCCCCCGAATTTTGAGTATCCACTTTCACGCAATTCGCAGGGTTCAACAAGCAATCGATATTTCACGATCAAGGTGTAATACTCTTTGTAGTAGCGGTCCTTATATATCGTATTAACAATCGAATATGGTCGAAAGAAAGAATCTCTATTTGAGGGGCTTCTCCTATACCTATGAATTCCATTGGACCCAGAAATGATACATTGGAAGAATCGGTTGGGTCTTCCAATATCAATAGGTTGATTGTTTCGCTCCTGTATCTTCCAAAGGAAAAAGATCTCTGAGAGTTGTTTCCTGAATCCGAAAGAGAGTACTTGGGTTCTCCCAATACTAAAAAGTGTTAGCATGCCTTGAATTCTAACTGGGGTTCGCGGTGGTGGAGGAACTGGATCGGAAAAAAGAGGGATTCTAGTTGTAAGATATCTAATGAAACCATCGCTGGAATTGAGATCTTATTCAAAGAGAAGTATCAAATATCTGGAGTTATTTTTGTATATTATATGGATGATCCCATCCGCAAGGACCATGATTGGGAATTGTGTTGATCGTCTTTCTCTGAGGAAGAGGCGAA
>NW_027460141.1:15308-16807 GCF_025594145.1 Primulina tabacum
GTTCAATTCTTTCGAATTCATTGGATCCTTTTCCGCGTTCGAGAATCCCCTCCCTTCTTCCACTCTAACTAGGACCAATTTAGTCGCGTTTTCATGTTCCAATGAACACTTTCCATTTTTGATTATTCTCAAAGGAGAAGATTATTCTCTTACCAAACATATGCGGATCCAACCACGATCCTATAATAAGAACAAGAGATCTTTCTCGATCAATCCCCTTGCCCTCATTCTTCGCGAATCAGAAAGGTACTTTTCAAGTTTGAATTGTTCATTTGGAATCTGGGTTCTTCTACTTCATTTTTGTTTAATATGAATTTATTTTTCTCTCTCTCTTTTTATATCATTCCTTAAGTCCCATAGGTTTGATCCTGTAGAATTTGACCATTGAACGAAGGGTACGAAATCAATCAGATTTCTTTTTCGATCAAAAGTACTATGTGAAATCTTCGGTTTTTTCCTCTTCCTCTATCCCTATCCCCTAGGTACATCAATAGAGAACCTTTTCTTCTGTATGAATCGATCTTATTCCATTCCAATTCCTTCCCGATACCTCCCAAGGAAAATATCGAATTGGATCCCAAATTGACGGGTTAGTGTGAGCTTATCCATGTGGTTATGCACTCTTTCGAATAGGAATCCGTTTTCTGAAAGATCCTGGCTTTCGTACTTTGGTGGGTCTCCGAGATCCTTTCGATGACCTATGTTGTGTTGAAGGGATATCTATCTAATCCGATCGATTGCGTAAAGCCCGCGATAGCAACGGAACCGGGGAAAGTATACAGAAAAGGCAGTTGTTTTCTATTATATTAGTCTTTTCTATTCTATTAGAATTAGATTAGTATTAGTTAGTGATTTAGATTAGTTAGTGATTCCGGCTTAGTGAGTCCTTTCTTCCGTGATGAACTGTTGGCAACAGTCCTACATTCATTTTGTCTCTGTGGGCGAGGAGAAAAGGGGCTCAGCGTGTACATGAGAGAAGCAAGGAGGTCAACCTCTTTCAAATATACAACATGGATTCTGGCAATGCAATGTAGTTGGACTCTCGTGTCGATCCGAATGAATCATCCTTTCCGCGTAGGAAAATCTTTGCCTGCTAAGCAAGAGGATAGCAAGTTACAAATTATGTCTCGGTAGGACATGTATTTCTATACTATGAAATTCATAATGAAGTAGTTAATGGTGGGGTTACCATTATCCTTTTTGTAGTGACGAATCTTGTATGTGTTCTTAAGAAAAGGAATTTGTCCATTTTTCGGGGTCTCAAAGGGGCGTGGAAACACATAAGAACTCTTGAATGGAAATGGAAAAGAGATGTAACTCCAGTTCCTTCGGAATCGCTAGTCAATCCTATTTCCGATAGGGGCAGTTGACAATTGAATCCGATTTTGACCATTATTTTACTATCCGTAATAGTGCGAAAAGAAGACCCGGCTCTAAGTTGTTCAAGAATAGTGGCGTTGAGTTTCTCGACCCTTTGACTTAGGATTAGTCAGTTCTAT
>NW_027460142.1:0-25006 GCF_025594145.1 Primulina tabacum
ATTATTTAAAATATGATTGATGCTTTTTATTATTTTTGAAAATAAGGAGTTTGGAGGTGGTTTTTATACACCGGGACGTAAATTTTATCGTGTGTTGGTTTTTCAACTAAAATACGAATTTTTTGGCAACCCGGCCAATAAATTTACAAACTTATTTAAGCAAAATTATTTTTAATATTTTAATTAAGCAATATTGGGCCTAATCTACATACTTAATGGGCCTAAGATGGTTAGTGTTTTAATTATCTATTTAAAGTGCAAAAACCCTTCACTTGACATCTAGATCACACGGCCACACCTCTTTCAAAATTAGAAACTCCTCCTTTCATCAACATACACGGCACACACTCACAATGGAAGAAGGAATTTTCAGAAATTCAAAGGGAAACTTCATAGCCTTCGTCTTCTCGTCCCGTTCTTCGTCGCCAACGTTTTTCGTGCGTATAAAAAGCAAAGGCACGTCATACATCTCCTTTTCTCATCCATCATATCATATTAATGTTGAATTATTACATGCATGAAGAACATGAAGGATTTTTCAGAATTTCGTAATCTCATGCTTATGGGTTCTAAAGTGGTGTTTTCAATCTCCAAAAACATGTTTATTATGTTAAGAAGGGGCTGCCATGTCTTAGGAAGTTATGGGCCAGGTTTTACACAAGTTTTAGAGTCATTAGAAGCAACAATAACACTGCACGATACCAGAAACACAAAGCTGGAACCAATTGTTTATTATTGTAGCATATGTGATCGGTTGAAAGAAAATCGACGCATGGGGGTGAGTGGCTCGACCAGGCTTGGTGGTTGGGACCTAGGAGTCATGGTTAGGTCCTAGGAAGGGTCCTAGGCGGGCTAGGGCTCGAGCCTTGGGCTGGGGAAGAGTCCACGTGAAGTGGGATTCTCCTCCAAGGCATGCGCGCGCAGGTACTGTTCGAGAATTTCAGGGGCTGCGGCTCGTCAGGGGCTGGCTAGGTGGTCTGGACGATGGCTTAGGATAGTCCAGGGAGGGTTAGGAAGGTCTGGATTCAGGGGTGGCTTGGTTCATAGAGGGCCGAGCAGTAACGCGAGAGGAAGCATGAGCGAGCAGAAGAAGAGAGGGGGCGCGGCTACTGGTTGTGGAAACAAGTGGCTCGCTGCTCACGACTAGGGCTGGGCTGGTCTGGGTAGGGTCTGGGCTTGGTCCAGGGATGGTCAGGGTTAGCTGGGTTCGGTGGTGGCTCGGCTAGAAATGTCCCAGGTTGGCTAGGAGTTTTTATGTGCTTAGGGGCCTCACACACACACTAGCAGAATTGGGTCAAGATTCAGTGGGTTTTGTGCGGGCCAGGTCTGGTGTTTTTCGGGCTGGGCTTGGACAGTAGGGTCCCTAGATGGGTTGGCTAGGTTTTGGTTCAAGGGGCTCAGGCGTGGCTCGAGAAAATTAGGATATGGCTCGGTGTGTTCGATAAGGTGTCAAAAACGAAAATAATAAAGCTAAAATTAAAACCAAGGGTCCAAGGGGGTGGCTCACGACTTTGAAGGGTAGAATAAATCTTAAAAATGCTATGTTTAAAATTTGGGATCAAAATAATGAGTTTTGGATTTATTCGGATTTAATCGCGACACGAAACGCTAATTAACGAGTTAATTGAAACGCCTAGTTTTAAGCTTTATAAAATTATGAAAAATTAGGTTTAAACTTAAATAATTATTAAAAGTCTAAGTTTTTAATTTGGAAATTTTATATTAAGGTTTGGTTTAATTCGGGATTAAAACGTGTTAATACGTCTTATTTAAAGATTAAATTAAAAGTCCTCGATTAAGCTAAATAAAAATATGAAAAAATTCAAGTAGGCTTAAATAATTATTTGGGACATGTTAGAGTCATGAATTCAAGAAAAAGTCAAAACGGAGAATTTTACGTCCAGGGTAAAACGATCTTTTTACAGCTAAAAATTAGTAAACGTCATGGCAGTGCCCTGAATGCTGTTTTATGTGCTAATATGATTATTTTCTATATTTATGGATGTTTATGGAATTTTTTATGTTAAAATGATATTTTAAATGTTTATGGGATTTTATATGTTAAAATGATATTTTAAATGTTTAGGGAATTTTATATGTTTATGATTTAATATGTCAAATGTTATTTTAAATGTTTTAAGGTTAAAATGTCATTTTAAATGGTTATGAAATGTTCATGATTAAATATGATTTTTAAATGTCTAAGGGATTTTTATGATTTAAGGAAGACATTTAAAAGACATGTTGCATGCTTGGTTTCGAAAACAAAAATGTTATGTTATGCATGATTTTTATAAAGTGATGAGAATGTAAAGTTGGAAGTGAAGTGAAGTGATTGTGACTAATTCGTTAATGTTGGCGATGTCGTGAGGGTTATGGTCCCAGTGGGAGCCCGACGATCGTGTTTCCATCATTACAAATATGTGGTAACGGTTATGTGCTAACGGAAGAATGAGAATATCGTGAGGAGAAAAGGCCCCAGAGGGAGCCCATTTATGGGAAAAGGCCCCATAGGGAGCCCCGACGATCGTATTTCTATTCGAATAATGATAGGCCAGGGCCCAGTTGATCGGTGAGAGTGTTGTTGGTGTCTCCCGCCGCCCAGTACTGTGGTTATATGTAGATGGATCCATCGACCTTCATGTCATGATCAGGAAAGTCACAAAACGATCTGAATTCAACAAAGGAAAAAGAAAAGGAAAAAAAAGGAAAAATGTTTATGATCATGAAAAATGTTTTATGTCATGTCATGTTGAGGAAAAAGGAAAAAGGTTGAGGTTTGTGAAATGCATGTCATGAAAATGTTTATGATTAAGTTTATGCATCATGAAAATATTTATGAAAATGGTCATATTTGAAGTTCATGCATGTTCATGAAAACGATATTTTAAGTACAAGTATTTTTCACTGTTAGATGTTGACTGTATTACGTATTACTCGTTATCAAGATTATGGTGTGTTGAGTCTTTAGACTCACTAGGTGTGATGAATGCAGGTGAGGTTGAGGGAGGTCTTGACGGATGATTTGACTGGACTGATGGCGCACACAACCGAGGACCAGCGCTTCTACTTTTTCCGCTATGATTTATGACTCATGATTTATGTTAGAGATTTTTAAGATTATTATATTTTTTTTGAGAGGTTTTTGAGAGGTTTAGTATGTGCTATACTTTTCAAATTTATTGCTTTTTAGGTCTGGTAAAACATGCAACGATTTCATTTTTATGACTATTTCACTTGATTTTTAGAATGCTAGTTGAATGGTGTTTTATTTTAAAGGGTAAAATATTTTCATTTGGTTTATGTGTATGGCTGAAATTGAGTGTTTATAAAAAAAATTTCTAGTACTTTTAAGCAATAAAAAGGGCAGACGTTTCAAATAATTAGTTGATATATATAACATATTCAGTTTGAAATTTTTTTCAATATTTATTAATAAGTAAATTTACTTATTTAAAAGTTAAATCATTTAATACTTACATATGTATATATGTGGCTTTGTATGCATGTTTGTAAATTTTTAAAATACATCAATTAATTAATCTGTAACATGTTTTTGAATTGATAATATACATGTGAAAAAAATATTATTTATCATTATGTGTATAATTTTGTATAAAAATATCATAGCTTACACATTAATTGAAACTGCTTATTAAAAATCATGCTTATTGTGAGGCTATTCAATTATTAAGAATTAAACGACATTTTTTGGATAATCTTTTATTATTATTGAATATTACATTAATTTGTATAAATCATAAATTAAAAATCATAAAATCAAATTTAGAATTCAAAATTTCTTATGATATTAAAATAAAAAATTATTAAATGAAAAATCAGCCAAAAATGAAAAATTTGATAAGGAAAGATGAAAATATAGAGATACATTTCGAAAATTTAAGAGAGTGATAGAGATAGATGAGAGGAGAGAAGATAAGAAGAGGTGATGTGAAGCGACAGAGAGAAAATAAATAGCTTGTGTATGAGTTAGAAGTTTTAAAAATCCATCAAAATCTTTGGGTTGAACCAAATACAATTTTTAACAATTTATAGTTGTACCTTAGGCTTTAATGTTTGTATGTTAATGAATTCATGAATTTATTAAAAGTCTATTGAAAATTTGAATACCTCTAGACTTTTGTTTTTAAAAGTCAATGTTGAATTCCACTTGACTTTTTAAAACTCCACCGAAAGTCTATTTTGAATACCATTAGACTTGTACAGAGTATGGCAAAGTCTTGATTGAATACCTCTAGACTTTTAAAATCTACAAAAGTCATTAAAAGTCAATAAATCTCCTACATTGAGTACCCCCTTAAATATATCAAACATTATTTATTTGAAATCGATACTCTTCTACATGACTTATATAACAAGATTAAAATTAACATTCTACGCTTTAAAATCTATCAAGAAAAAACAAATGGAAACGACAAACTTTTTCCTCTCATTTTTTAATATTTAGTGTCATTTTGCTTTATTTATTCCTTTTTTTAAAAAAAATTTGCATAAAATTTGGTTATTCTCGCTACAAGAGCTACATATAGCTAATATTAAAAAGAGTTAAAAGCTTTTGGCCAAAAAAAAAACGTTAAGTTTTTATTCAGTAAATTTACAATAATATAGTTTTTTTCTTTTTCAAAATTAATGAAGAGATCCAATAAAAAATTATTTTTCATCATATTTTAAACTATATTATCCTCATCCTCAATAATGTAGTAGATACACATAAACTGTCATCTGTTTATGATTTTTCAAACCGAATTCGACTTGTATTCGAGAATTCGATCCTACACTTAAAAGACTATTATCCTAAGTGTTGAACCAATGATATATTCATATAGTATGTTTATATCTGATTTTTCAAATCGATGGTCTCACATAAAAAATCATATATTAACATTCATAGGGTTCAATTCTCTAATAATACCTATTTTAGGATATTGTGAAGCTAAGTTTTTAATTTCAGAAATTTCTTTTTACTTGGTCGTATATAACACCAACTCTCCATTTATCCATATTTTTCTCCTTCGATCTCTTATATTTCATTCACCTCTCCGCAATCTCAGTCATTTCTCGCTATTTTAAGATCGTTTAAGGATTTTATACCATAATAAGATAATCCTGAATATTTCTAGGGTTTTCTCTCGATGACTAAAATCTGCAGATTAAAGTTTTGAGGTGTGCCCAATGGAGAGAACAAGTTAGACATCGCCCTTACTTATCATTGAATCATCCAACTTAAAATATCTGATTTCGACTAAGAAACAAACAAACTAATAATCGATAACCCCGAATTTTTCATCAAATATACATAATGTCACATACTAATTCAGCAGACTAATTGCTTACACACACACACGCATCACAATTTTTCTAAAAAAATCTCTAACAACACAGAACACCAGCATCGTTGAAAAACTCCTTACTCTGCTCATTACGACTCGATGATCTTATTTAATGGGTTTTTATTAAAAAGAAAAAGTAAATACACGCAGAGCACACGCTGAAAACGTACAGATGGATGCACCATAATTGTCGTCGATATGTACTTCATGATGTGTTGTTTGAAGTTGAGGAGGAATATTCTGAGACCCACTCCACTGCCACCACGCGCCGGTGGAAATTCCTGTGGCAGCCGCAGGCAGCGCAGGTGAACTCCTCCTCCGCAAATGGCAGGAACTCTCTGCACCCATCCACGGCGTATCCTCCAATATCATATGCATGATTTCTCTGGCACTCTCCATATCTCACTGTCCTTGTTGCGAAGGCTGAATTTGCAGAATTCCCTGAAAACTGGTCGTGTTCCACATTTTTCGATCCCGCATGATGCGTCTTCATTTCATTTTTATTCATATTTTATTAATATCAGTGTATTTGAGGGGATACGGTACTCAGAATTTGGGTTAAGGCAGCCGAGAGAAGCGAGGATGGAAAATATTTAGTGGAAACCCTAAACCTAGCTTGGATGCCTATATACACCTAATGAATGTATATTATTGTGCAATAATCATAATAGAAAAGTTGATGTTGAAATAGGCCGTAATACAATTAACAACGAGGGGATATAAATCGTATAAGAAAAGAGAGAATGAACAAGAGTCGTTCAATTTTCATCGAAGTTAATAATCCTATCTATATATTGGGAAAATAACATGATACAAATCTTTTAAAATAGGCAAAAACTTGTGTAAGACGGTCTCACGGGTCGTGTTTTGTGAGACATATCTCTTATTTGGGTCATCCATGAAAAAATATTACTTTTAATGTTAAGAGTATTACTTTTTATTGTAAATATCGGCAGGGTTGACCTGTCTCACAGATAAAGATTCGTGAGAGTGTCTAAGAGATCTACTCAAAAAATATTATCTTTTTCATATTTATCTCACAAATCTTTCAAATAAAACTAAGAATAATCATCTAAAATAAGATGAGAGTTACATATTGGATTACAAACTATATTTGAAGTTACAAAACTATCCTAAATACTCTTTTGAAAAAGTTTTTCTAAATAAAATGTATGGATAATTTTGACATTTCAAAATGAATATATAATCCAATTTGTAACACTAATTATACAAATAATATTTCTCATTTTTAAGGCTTTTGTCTGGAAATAATATATTTTGTAATTGAATATTTTTTTTGTTGTCTTATAGATGTAATAATTTGTAAAATGCTCTCTTTTTAATTAACTACAATATCTTACTATCTTATTAAGAATGTGCCTATTATAATGACTATCTTTGCTATGTTGCAACTGTGAAAACCCTTTACCCAATCTTTAATAGGTGGACAAAATTTTTGACTAATTATTTAATTATTAATAATTAATTATTTTTAACACGCGCGACGCTCGTTTCCAGCCACTACTAGTATCAATTATAGTGTAATAATTCTTAAATGATTAACTTTAATCAAAGAGAACTGTCTCGTTCTTTCTCTTTGAACGTGAATGTGAGGTTAATGGAATGGTCGCCATGAATTGATTGCCTAACTGCCAATTAAACATGGATTAACATTGAAAGGATCTGCCGCTTAAATAATCATTATACATTATTTGGAGCTTTATTTCTTGATTTGAAACATGATGATGATTAATTACCTTAATTTAAAGGAACATAATTGTACTCCCCTGACTTTATCTTTCAATCTCTTCTTAGTATTTGTGTGGCAATAAACTACAACGAAACCCTAGTTTTGGGTGCGAATACCGCATGATTTTTTTTTTTTTGCACTTTCGCTTCTTTTCTTGTGGGATTATCAGTGTTGCGTCAGCAATATCTGGTTTAATTTTAGCAATATCCGGCGACATGTCAACAGACTGCATCAAATAAAAAAATTAAAGTGCGGGGAAATCAATTTATTTTACAAAGATCAAATTTCGACTGATTATATAACCAAAATTCGTATTGTTTAAGACAACTTATAATTTTTTATTTTCCCAAATATAAGAGCTATTTAATTTATCTAAATTCAAAATTTTTATATACAATTATCAGATATTTTATATGTAACATTTCAAATATTTAAACGTCATCCCTTTATTTAATTTTCCCTTATAAAATTTCTTATCATGCTTAATTTAAGACGTTGATGGTCATCAAAAATTTTCATCGTATTCCAATTTGTGATGAAAAAGGTAAGCATAGCTGCCCAAATGTCGTAGACAAACCTTTAATTAATCTGTCTACTCTCATTTGTCATGTGCGATAAATTCATTAATTTTAAGTTTAAATTAGATTATGACATTGTTGGTATGATAATAACTTGTTAATGTTTAAAATAAAATTAATTAAGAGTGAAACACTCGCAATTATTAAAATTGCAAATTGTTCTGATACGTTTTGATAATCTAACCAGTCAACATTCAGTTTATAATAATTTTTTCTTTTGCGCATTGAATTAGTCTCATTTTCTCCGTAATACTGACATGAAATTGTATTTTGTAGAAGATAAAAAATTGTGTGACACTGTCTCACGGGTCGTATTTTGTGAGACATATCTCTTATTTGAGTTATCCATGAAAAGTATAACTTTTTATGCTAAGAGTATTACTTTTTATTGTGAATAACGGTAGGGTTAACCCGTATCACATATAAAGATTTGTGAGACTCTTTGTAGAAATATATCCATCTGAAATTGAATCCTACAAAAACAAACTTAACACTGGAAAAAACTAATTTATTGCAAAAACCAAAATTTGACCAAAACTTATAGGAATACTTTTAATTTTTATTTTCGCTTATTTAATTATAAATTAATATCCCAAGGTTATAGTACACTAATTACTTAAGATGAAGGATATTTAGAAGACTAAAAAGTAAAATCTAAGGTCTAGGATATCTGTACGTAGCCTATATTATCGTCACAGGCAGGGAAAAATCAAATTTTAGAAAATAGCTATCTTCTTATTTAGAAAGAAAGACCAAAAAAAAAAAAAACAAGAATTGATTGAAATGAATGAATAAAATCCTAACGTTTCTGTGTGATTAAACTTATTCTAATCAAATTTATAGGTGACGTTGATTATATTTATATACATAATCGTCATTTCTACAGAAAATTAAAATTATAAATTTTTTTTAGAAACACAAAGAAACAAGAAAACAGAAATTGATTGAAATGAATCAATATTATCCCCATATGTTTGTGTGCTTAACCAGATCTGACAAAAAGTAGTTTATGCTTGTGTCATGTCCCCAATCCTAAGGGTGCCATTGATCGACATTGCTTTCAAAAATCGAAAAATTATAATTTTAGTCTCGTAAGCTAAAATAATTTTTTTTTTTTAGATTTTTAACTTTTTAAAGTTTTTTTAATTTAGCAACTTGAATTTATTTTGTTTTGATCTTTTTTTTCCCGAAGCCACTAAATTTATAGAATGATTGTTTGAGATCGATTATATCATAGTGACATATGTACATATAATAAAGCTCATATTACTCGAATTAAAATTAAATTGATAAAAATATATGAAAAATAATTAAAGTGATATGACCTCAATACTTCATGTCACGCCCCGGGACGGGGTTGGTTGACACTGGCGTTGCTCTCAAATTTACATTCGAAAACAACAAGACTCAGAAATACAAAATTCAGACCAGTCTTTTATTCATAATATTAATTGTCTGATACAACTCAAAGAACAAATGTTTTACAGCGGAAATGTAAAACCAAACATAACATCATTTTAACAGATACATGAAAACATAATTTAGAACAGTCTTCTTCACCAGCCCCATAATTGAGTCTGCTCTTCCTCTTCTAACAATTCTTCCTCGTTCTTATCTGAGATGGGTTTGGTGGGTGAGTGATATGGTCGTCACTCAGTAAGCGGGGGCGGGAATAACTCCCAGTTTTCAAAACCATTTTTAAACAGAAACAGTAATACGAATGATATACAGAAATTTTCATTTTCAGAACAGAAATCAGTATTCAGAAATCAGTTATCAGAAATCAGTATTCAGTAATCAGAAAGTTATCAAGTAAGCACTGAGCACGTTCGTGAATTTCATGGCTAAACTGATATCAATCCCCTATATGTTCTCCCCTCTACGGGGTGAGACCAGTAATCAGTAATCAGTAATCTTCAGAATATATATATTCCTACCATTAGTTCACTAAGTTTCAGTGCTTCAAAAATCAGAGATCAGAAATACTTAAAACATGAATTATCAAACTGGTTTCAAGATATTATACATATTCCACTTACTGTAATTTGCTAGAGTTTTGGTTGTTGAAGTCTGGAATCTGCTTGTTCTTGCTACTGGATTTTTCAACTCGAAAATACACTCTTTTAGCTCAAATTTCAAGTGATAACACAAGACTTGTGTAACAACAATTTCAGAAACTTGAGGGTGTTATTTATAGGCAAAATTCTGACTGTTAGCCTCCCAAATAATGGCCATAATCTGACATTAACAGCCTTTATTCCATGTTAAATGCTTCAGTTACAAGTCATAAGTTGAATCAGTAACTGTCTGCTTCTGCTGCTGGATTTTACTTGTTGTCTGCTGCTGGATTCTAATCTGCTGGAAAAATACCAGCTTTTGAAATATTAGCTTCAGCTGTAAATTTTGCATTGCTGCTGAAATGCTGGAAATTCGGATTCTCACACTTCAAAATATGGGAAAATTTGTCGTTGTCCTTTATTTTTGTTTATTATATTTTAATGTGTATAATATAAGCTTTATTTTTGTCACATATGTCATGTGGGATATCAGTATCAAATAAATCATATTCGATGAATTTAATGGTTTCGGGCAAAAATGGACCAAAACTAAAAAAATCAAGCTTTGATAAGTTACAATACTAGACAAGTTACATTACTAAAAAACAGTCCAACTTATTTTGGATATTGTTCATTTAAGCAGTTAAAATTGAGTATTGATCATATAAAAATGTTTTTTTTTTTAACTTTTAATCCTATTTCACTGTAACACTTGTGGCGCCCGTCACACAAATATTTTTTATGTCACATATGTGGGTTGGTATTCTTTTATTTATCTTGGGAAATCACCGGATAGAAATTGCTAACCCAAATGGCTACAAGAAATGATCAAGGAAAAATTTGACTCTTTTTTTTTAAAACGATATTGTTCCGCCCCGGTGCTCACTGTTGTTGGCAATTCGTTTTCTAAGATACAACGACTACGGCTTCAAAATAGTAGCAATACAAATTTTAAAGTCACATGAACTTTAAAAATATTTGGAATGCTATCAAGATAATATACAAACTTTTTAATTTAAAATTCTAAGCGTTAAACTTAAAAAATACAATTCTAAGAGATTAAATCTTGCAAAACTTGGATTTAAATGCAAATACTTAAAAAACTCAAAACTTGAAGACAACTCTCGAATTTAATTTCAAAGTTCGAATTTAAGCGTATATAAACTTAGAAAATCCAAATTTAAGATTTTATATTTTGAAAATTTGAATTTTAAGCGCTAATGCTTAAAAATTCGAATACAGAATTAAACTTAGAGAGAAATGAAAAAGAGAAAATTATGCGTTGAATGCAAATGAATGGAATCTTATTTATAGAAGATGAAAAGTCTTGAATCAAAAGACATGCATGTCACGCCCCGAAACCGAGACGTGTCATCAGCGTTGTTTAACAATTTAAAATCGTATAACAACAAGCCACGTAGTACATCAAATAACCAAAAGCCAGTCTATTACATAAATCAATAATCGTCTTTACAATGCGGTTGAAACGAAATGCGGAAGCGTAAAACACAATAATATAACTAAAAGACAGAATAACGAGACCGGTCTTGAATCAGATCACCATCCCCAAAAGTATTCTTGTTCTTTATCTTCGATTTGTTCTTCGTTCTTTCTGGGGTGTGAATGTAAGGGGTGAGTACTTGGGAAATACTCAGTAAATGGGGCCGATCGGGCGTAACAAATATCAAGGTGATAATTATACGAATATATTATCATAATTTCGATGGAATACATATATTAATTTCAATAGTAACCATGTTGAATCGAATATAAACAAAGTACAAACATAGCACTGAAAATCATCTCATTTTTCATGGTTTACTGATCAGTCCCCTATATGTTACTCCTCTAAGGGGCGAGGCCAAAAGAACGGTTATTATATCCCACCGCATCAGGGCCTTAAACAAAACATATCAAACATCAAAATTTCCTTGCCATTTCTAATTCGAATCATTACAGTGCATTTCAAATATTTCAAACATACTTTCAAATATTATAACTAATATCCAACAACAAATTGTTCAAGAATGTTCATAACAAATATGAACGAATATATCATGCCGATCGAATTTCAAGAAACATACATAACGTCTTTTTAAGCAAATGTGGACATACTTACAAAGAACAAGCATGTCGATATATATATCAAGTAGTACACTTATGAAATGCAAGTGTACATAAAAGTATAGCAAAAACCCACTTACCTGATGATAATCTTCAAAGATTTGAGGGAAAGACAACTAAAATTCGGACACGAAAGCTGCTGGACTGCGTCGAACCGGACAAGAATTGGCTGATGCGGTGCTTCGAAAATAGCTGCTAGGGAGCTCGAAAGTATGGCTATTTTTCTGCTGAAATTTTCAGAATGTTTGTGAATGTTTTGTGCCTTCTTTTTGGTCATCATGCATGGTATTTATAGGCTCATGGAGGGGAGATGAAAAAGCTCTCATTCAAGGCCATTACATCCATGTTTATGGCCTTCTTGATGGCTTTAAACACCATTAACATGTTGTTATGGCTCTTCAAATTCCTCCTTGAATTCATGACTTGAATGTGGTTTAAAGGCTTGGCTTGTGTGGTTATTTTCAGGTCACAACAATGCATCTTCATAAAATGATGCACCATTTCACTAATAAAATGACACATTGTTTCGGCCAAATCATGGCACCTCTTCAATGTTTTGGCCAATCAATTGATTCAATCTTTTCACTTGATAAAATTCGAATTCAATTAATTTTTCATTCACCTTAATTGGTAATCGAAAAATAAATTTCGACATGTAGCTCGTTCGAATTATTTTATCGATTCTAAACGAATACAAAACTCATTTTTTTAACAACATCAACATATTTTTGACATCACGTTGATATTATCTCATGTTATATCAAGAACTAATTTAGACTCAAAACTCAAAATAGACAGAGTAATTTTCATTTGAGAACACAGCTCAAACCCCAAATGAGAAAGTCCTAGCTAACCATAAAACCCATGTCGATGAGAAATGTAGCCTTGCATATTTCTATCTATATACTAGCGGAGTGGTGTCATTGGTGGGCTGGATTTGTTTGGAGAAATGTTGGGCTGTGTTGGGCTTTGTTAAGCACGCGAGGAAAAATTAAGTCTATCAAGTCGATCACGTGATCTTCTTTGGTTTTTTTGGTATTTTTTTTTGTTTCTGTAAATGGTCAGAATTTATGGTTAATTAATTAAATTAATTGTTTTTATTCTTTTTTTTGTTCTTTTTCGACGGAATACTGACGTGAGTAAATCGATGTCCGACATGGCCATTCCGACGTATAAAATACAGTTATAATGTCGAATTTTAGAGAAAAAGACCAAAAACTACAATAATTTAGAGAGGGATTTGTATAATGTTTTCAATAAATGTGCGACGTGAAGTTGATGGCTGAGTTTGCGTGGGTTTACAGGCGAAAAGATTCAAACACTGCACATGTTTGCATTTATGTCTAATCCTGCATTCATGCATGTATGTACGTATGATCATCCATGTTATGTATGGAAGAGATTTATGAGCTGGCATTTCCAGAAACCTTTTTTTTTTGTTCTTTAAAAAATTTAAGTTTATAGCATGAGCGCGAAAAAACATTTCTAATTTTTACCACAGAATAGGTTAAATTATGAAATTTTTACATTTACCTCTCTTATAGTTATTTGTGAGAGTAAAAATGATAAAAAGAAAATATTTTTATTAATAGTTGAAATAATTTAAATGTTAAAACTAAAAATTATAGCTTTTCTACTTTTACGCGAACTTAATGCAGTCAAAAATCTGTTAGATCATTTTTCTCGCTTTTGTGAGATATTAAAAGTCTCACATCGGTTGGATTAACTCTATGAAAATTGAATATATGGATTTGAAAATCCCTCACGGAACTTGTAGAACCCGTAAGTCAGTAGACGTATAAGCCGTGCATAATTCTAGATTTTTAAATTTAATTGACTTCATTGCATGATTATTTTAAATGCATTTATTTGAAGTTAATTATTTTATTATTTCAGTTCAGTAGTTTGATTTTTAGCATTTCAGTTATTTCAGTGAGGCCGGACCGGAGTTGGAGTTTTGAGATAGAATTTAAGATTCGAGAAATATTTCCAGAAGTTAATTTAGCTAGCAACCAAGTTCATTTAAGTTAGAAAGGGAGGTTTGAGGATTTAATTTAATTATTTGAGGTGATTAAGAAATGAACTCATTTAAGTTATTATTAAGGGGTTAGCTCACTAAATTATTTAAAGGATTAGTAAGGCTTTCAAGGATTATTAGTTGACTAGATAATCAACATTCCCTTTATTTTATATGCATTTTTCGGCCACCCTTAGTGCTAGAAGATTCATTTTCCAACTCATCAACTTTGACCAATTCTTTGCATGTAATTAGTAGGATAATTCTAGGATTTTTGGGAGCACAATTTAATTAATTAATGGACATATCCTAGACTAGAAATAAGCAAAATTTCGGCCACTACCTCCTAGAAGCATCCACCAACTCATTTGATATCAACCAAATTCAAAATTCAAAATGGGACTTGGTCTTGATTCTTCCTTATATCTTGCCCACTTCCCTCACCCTCTAACCATTTCCCCCTCCTTTCAAAATTCAGAGTGTTTTTCAGTAGAAAAACGGATCAGTAGGAAGAAGGGAAGAAAAATCGAGAGCAAGAAAGGTAACAAGAGAAGCGCTCCACCTCCTCCGTGCCGCGTCGTCGTGTTTCGTTCGTTTTCTTTCGAAACGAAACCAGGCATGTCTAGATTTCTTTCAAACCTCAATCAAGTCATAATTTATTTTTCAGTACATGATCATGTTATTCAAGCAAAAATCGAGATCCATGTCAAAACATTTTGAACACACATGCAGAATTTTCGATTTCCTTGGCAAGCTTCACGTTTTTCTTGGTTTGTGAGTTTCAGGTATTGGATCGACTCCAGGCTCCCAAGGCGCTGTATACATGTAGTAGGATGCATTAGGACCATGTTGGTCCATTCAAACCAGCCCCATGCTTGCTGGAAATTCAGAATGACAGCAAGTTCCCATAGGTGCAGATTGTTTCGAAATTCAGTTTGTGTCAAGGGGTGGATCTGATCTTGGCTGCCCCAAGGGCCTATAGCCATGGTTGGATCACTTCCCTAGCAGTCTAAGACGTGACTAAGTTGCCCTTTTGGTGGCTTGGTCCATGGTCATCGGTTTTTAATAAAACTCAAAACAGCCCCTTCCCCATTCGGCTCTTCTTGTTCAGCATATGGTTTCGGTTTGTGTTTGCTTGGTGTGGATCTTGGTTGGCCTATGGCCCTTAGCCACGGTTCATATCATGCTCCTAGATGTCTAGATCGTGCCATGGTCAATCAAATGGCCATTGGAAGACACGAGACATCGATCATAGCATAAACACTACACACGCATGCACGTTGCTCTCGGTTGGACCCTTCGGTTGAGTTTGGTGTGATGCGGATTGTGGCTGGCCTAGGGCCCTTAGCCATGGTTCAAATCATTCCTTGGGATGTTGGTAAGAGTCTCTGGTCGGTGGTTCACGCCCCTAATGGCCGATAGTCTCGAAACCAACGCAAGTCTTGTAGTTGCGCAGCTGCTGGAAATTACAGCAAGTTGTGTCGTTAGAAGGCTCGTTTGAGTTCTTGGTTGGCTTTTAGCCCATGGCCTTGGACTGGACAGTGCCTCATTGAGTTAGGAAGGTCATGTTTTTGACCGTTGTCATTTGGATCATTTTTGAGGTCGTACGAGAATTTACGGTGCAATGTGCCAAATTGACTCTCGAAAGAGCGTTTCGTGTTTTGGCCTCCATTCCACCTAGATTTCGACCCTATCATTTTAGGACATTATTTTATGATTTTTCAGCGTATTTTAATCATGACTATACGTCGGTTCAGTGTCGGTTCAGGTTGGCTCGGAGTCATGATTAAATGCGAAGTCATTAGGCGTCATAGTCGCATCTTTTGAACGTAAATTGCATAGTTGGTCAGTTTAAGCTATTGCATATTTTTCATGGCACAGTTAGGTTGCAGCGAGCCTGGGAACGATCCAATCCAATCCAGTTGGTAAAATTACAGGAATTTTCATTATGCCAGTTAATTATTTTACGTGCATTAAATAGAAAATGATTATTTTTGAGATTTATGCGATATGGCTTGTGGTTCATTCACTATGTGGGAGTGTTATTTTATACGGTCGCCAGTGACCGATCAGTTCAGTATGGTACCACCCGGTCGCCAGTGACCGGCCAGCTCAGTTCAGTTTCAGCCTCCCCGGTAGCCAGTTACCGATCAGTTCAGCTTAGTGCAGTGGCCACAGGCGTAAAACATAATCTCAACAGAAAATTTTACCAGATATTTCAGTACAGGCTCCAAGGAGCAAATATTTTTACAGTGATTTCCAGTTCATTATGCACGTATTATAATTGCTCAGTACAGATTATTTTCAGTATGCCTCAGGACAGGATATGTTAACTCATGCATATTTTAAATTCAGATTTTTACTCGTTACCTGCGATTATGCATGCTGAGTCTTTAGGCTCACTAGACTTGATTGTTGTAGGTACTGATGAGGCCAGGGCCGAGGGCGGGGACCAGTGAGCCAGCTTGGGTCGGCAGTAGTGGCACCCGAGGACCTCAGTGCAGCAGTTATTTTTTCCGCAAACAATTTTATCAGTCGTTGGATATTTTTAAATTGTTGGCAAAACTTTATTTTCTTCCGCTGCTATTTTTAAAATTGAACTTGATTCACAGTGATTTTATGAATGAGGCCATTTAAGTTCTTTTAAAAAGAAAATTTTTAATTTTCCGCAAATTTTCAAGAAAGGAGTTTTAGGCCCTTCACAGTTGGTATCAGAGCGGTGGTTCTGTATAGGGTTTCACTACTACTGACCGCGAGAAGCTCACGAAGCCACGCCTTGGTCTGTAAGTTTTTCAGTTCAGCATTTTGTTCAGCATTTCAGTTAAAGCATGAATTATTTTGTCAGCATGCTTCCAGATTTTCAGTATTTCAGTGTTCATTTAAAATAAATTATGGAATTATGCATGTTAGTTACGTATGGGTTATGTTGGAACAGTATGCCCCCTAGACGCATTTTAGAGCGCAACAGAGAGGAGGAGCCTCGCCGAGAGGACAGGGAGGAGCGTAGACCGGAGGGAGACCTACCACCTCCTCCCCACCCCCACCGGACATGAGTGCCCAGATGTTAGCTGGGATGGCACAGTTCTTCGCACAGTTTGCGGGGGGCAATGCCGCAGCCGTAGCCGCAGCCGCAGCCAGGCCGACAGGGCCCGAGGCTGTTATGAGCGATTCATGAAGATGCGCCCGAAGGAATTCTCTGGGCATCTGACCCCATGGTTGCCGAGGGATGGATCAAATCCCTCGAGGTTATCTTCGATTTTATGGAGCTGGGGACGCAGACCGAGTCCGATGTGCCACCTACTGTTCACTGGAGACGCCCGCTTATGGTGGGAAGGAGCTTCGGTAGCCCTGACATTGGCTACACTTTCTTGGACCCGCTTTACGGAGGTTTTCTACTCCAAGTATTTTGCTGAGGAGGTTCGCACCAGGCTGACCACCGAGTTCATGAGCCTGAGACAGGGGGATATGTCGGTTACGGAGTTTATCCGTAAGTTCGAGAGGGGCTGTCACTTTGTGCCCCTGATAGCGAATGATGCCAGAGCCAAGCTGATGCACTTCCTGGTGGGTTTACGGCCGATCTTGCGCCGGGATGTTAGGGTATCTGACCCTGCTACTTATGAGATTGCCGTCTCCAAGGCCTTAGCCGCAGAGCAGGATCTGCGGGATATCGAGAGGGATCGCCAGGGCAAGCGCCCAGTCCAGGCACCGCACCGCCCTCCTCCTCATCAGCATCAGCAGCAGAATAAGAGGCCTTTTCATGGACCGCCCAGGAACCGAGGCAGCAGCAGCAGCAGCGGGGACGCCCAGCCCCGAGGACTCAGGAGCACCCAGTCTGTCCCAGGTGCTCACGTCGCCATCCTGGAGCATGTATGGCTGGCTCAGGAAAGTGTTTTAAGTGTGGCAGTCCAGACCACATGTTGCTGCAGTGCCCTCAGAGGAATCTGCCTACCCAAGGCAGAGTTTTTGCTCTCCATGCCGCGGAAACCAACCCGGAGACTATGTTGTTGACAGGTACCTTTAAACTTTAAGTTATTATTGAATTTCAGCATTTTGGGAATCGGGATTTAGATTTTGAACTTAGAACTGTTATAGGATTGCATGCTCTACTCAGATTTATTTGGGGAAATTAAGCTAGAGGAACCTTGACCTTTGCATGTCTATAAGTTTAGATCTTGTAGTGGGATTCAACTTAGAGCTCCGCTCTTTCAGGGAGAATTTTTATATCTGGTTCCGCTACCAAGGCCTTGATAGATTCAGGGGCCACTCACTCGTTTATTTCGGAGGTCTTTGCAAACTTTCTCAAGATCCAGACCATTGGGCTAGATACAGCCTTTTCAGTAGTGTTGCCGTCAGGCGAGGAGATGGCCACCAATGTTATCCGAGATATAGACCTTGAGCTGCACGGTAATCTTGTTTATGCGGATCTGATTGTGCTACCGATGCCGGAATTTGACATCATCCTAGGGATGGACTGGCTATTGAGGAACAGAGTGTTGATAGACTTCCAGCGGAGATCCTTGTCCGACCGCCTGGAATGGAGCAGTTCTTATTTGAGCCGGACAGGTACTTTCCTTTACCGCGCATTATTCCTTATGTTCAGGCTAGGAAGCTCATGCATAGAGGGTGTCGGGCATTTCTAGCAACCTTTTTATCTGTCCCCGAGGAACCCAGCCAGTCAGCCTCAGATGTTCCGATTGTCAGAGATTTCTTAGACGTTTTTCCCGAAGACGTCTCTGGTATGCCACCAGAGAGAGAGGTGGAGTTTTCCATTGAGCTTATGCCAGGTACGGCTCCGATATCCAAAGCGCCGTACCGACTAGCACCGACAGAGATGGCAGAGCTTAAGAAGCAGATCCAGGAACTTCTCGACAAGGAGTTCATTCGCCCGAGCTTTTCTCCATGGGGCGCGCCAGTCTTATTTGTGAAAAAGAAGGATGGCTCGATGAGGCTTTGCATTGACTACCGGGAGTTGAACAGGGTTACAGTGAAGAATAAATACCCACTGCCGAGGATTGAGGATCTGTTTGACCAGTTGCAGGGAGCTTCGATTTTCTCCAAGATAGATCTGCGTTCGGTTATCACCAGTTGAGGGTGAGAGATGCTGATGTCTCGAAGACAGCTTTCAGGACTCGTTATGGCCACTACGAGTTCCTAGTGATGCCGTTCGGTCTGACGAATGCGCCAGCGATCTTCATGGATCTAATGAATCGCGTATTTCAGCCGTACCTCGACCAGTTTGTGATAGTGTTCATAGATGACATTCTCGTCTACTCCAAGAGTCGGGAGGAGCACAGCAGGCATCTGACCACAGTGTTGCAGACATTGCAGAAACATAAACTATTCGCAAAGTTCAGTAAGTGCGAATTCTGGTTAGAGAAGGTGGCGTTCTTGGGCCACATTGTTTCTAGCAGTGGCATTGAGGTAGACCCGCGAAAGTTGCAGCAGTCAGAGATTGGGTTGTGCCTCAGAATGCATCAGAGATCCGCAGTTTCTTGGGCTAGCAGGATATTACAGGAATTCATCAGGGATTCCATCCATTGCCGTTCCACTCACAGCACTGACAAGAAAAATGTGAAGTTTGTGTGGAGCGAGGAGTGTCAGAAGAGCTTCGATACTTTGAAGCAAGCTCTTATCTCAGCACCGTTTTGGCTGCCGTCAGGCCGGCGAGTTTGTCCTTTATACCGATGCTTCGAAGCTTGGTTTAGGTGCAGTTTTGATGCAGCATGGGAGAGTGATAGCGTATGCTTCTCGACAGCTGAAAATCCACGAGAAGAATTACCCTACCCATGATCTGGAGTTAGCGGCCGTAGTTTTTGCTTTGAAGATTTGGAGGCACTATCTGTATGGAGAGAAGTGTCAGATCTTTACCGACCATAAGAGCCTCAAGTATTTCTTTACGCAGAAGGAGCTGAACATGCGTCAGAGGCGTTGGTTGGAGCTTGTGAAAGACTACGATTGTGACATTAGCTACCACCCGGGTAAAGCTAATGTAGTTGCGGATGCTTTGAGCAGGAAAGTCGCAGTGATGGCTCATTTGACGATGCAGAAACCTCTTCAGATTGAGATGCAGAGGTTTGATCTTGAGACTTACCTCGAGGTAGAGTTCCTCGTTTATCTACCTTGACTATCCAGTCTCTTATTGACCGTATTCGCAGCGGTCAGGCAGCAGATGAGCAGTTGGCACAGTGGAAGAAGAGAGATGAAGCCAAGGGCAGTGTTTTGTACAGTCAGCGACGGTATTGTGAGATACCGAGATAGGATATGGGTTCCTAGCAGTGATTCTATCCGAGCAGACATCTTATCAGAGGCCCATACGTCCCCGTACTCCATTCACCCTGGGAGTACGAAGATGTACAAAGATCTGCAGCTATTGTATTGGTGGCCAGGATGAAGAAGGACATCAGGCGTTTTGTATCCGAGTGCCTGACTTGCCAGTTAGTGAAGGCCGAGCATCAGAGACCAGCAGGTTTGCTCAAGCCTCTTCCTATTCCCGAGTGGAAGTGGGAGAACATTACCATGGACTTTGTGACCGGATTGCCGAGGTCAGCCAGAGGATCGAATGCTATCTGGGTGATTGTAGATCGTCTTACCAAATCAGCGCACTTCTTGCCTATTAAGACGACTTTCACCATGGTTCAGTATGCAGAGCTGTATATCCGAGAGATAGTCCGACTCCATGGTATTCCAGTTTCTATCGTATCCGACAGAGATCCCAGATTCACTTCCTCGTTTTGGAAGAGTTTGCATTCGACTTTGGGTACGAAGTTGCTGTTTAGCACAGCTTTCCATCCGCAGACGGATGGCAGTCAGAGCGAGTTATTCAGGTTTGGAGGATCTTCTTCGCGCTTGCGTCATTGATTTCTCTGGGAGTTGGGAGTCGAACTTACCATTGGTAGAGTTCACCTATAACAACAGTTTCCAGTCGTCTATAGGTATGGCTCCGTATGAAGCGCTGTATGGCCGCAAGTGTAGATCTCCTGTTCATTGGGATGAAGTAGGAGAGAGAGCAGAGTTGGGTCCAGAGATTGTTCAGCAGGCAGCAGATGTAGTAGTCAAGATCCGTGATAGATGAGGACTGCTCAGAGCCGACAGAAGAGTTATGCCGATCAGCAGGAGAGAGTTAGAGTTTGCAGTGGGCGATCATGTCTTCGTGAAAGTGGCACCTATGAAGGGTGTCATGAGATTTGGCAAGAAAGGGAAGCTCAGTCCGAGATTCATTGGACCGTTTGAGATCCTTGACAGAGTTGGGACGCTAGCTTCGTGTGGCTCTTCCGCCAATCTGGCCGGAGTACACAATGTCTTTCACGTCTCCATGCTGAGGATATATGGCAAATCCTTCGCATGTGCTGAATTTCGAGCCGTTGCAGCTTACTCCGAACTTATCTTATGAGGAGAGACCCGTGCAGATCCTAGACAGACAGGAGAAGAAACTTCGGAACAAGTTGGTTAAGCGAGTCAAAGTCAAATGGCTCAACCATTCAGAGGAGGAAGCTACGTGGGAGTCTGAGCCGGAGATGAGAAGTCGATACCCAGTTATTCGGTGAGTTCTAATTTCGAGGACGAAATTTATTTAAGGGGGGAAGGATTGTAGAACCCGTACAGTAGACGTATAAGCCATGCATAATTCTAGATTTTTAAATTTAATTGACTTCATTGCATGATTATTTTAAATGCATTTATTTGAAGTTAATTATTTATTATTTCAGTTCAGTAGTTTGATTTTTAGCATTTCAGTTATTTCAGTGAGGCCGGACCGGAGTTGGAGTTTTGAGATAGAATTTAAGATTCGAGAAATATTTCCAGAAGTTAATTTAGCTAGCAAAAGTTCATTTAAGTTAGAAAGGGAGGTTTGAGGATTTAATTTAATTATTTGAGGTGATTAAGAAATGAACTCATTTAAGTTATTAAATTAAGGGGTTAGCTCACTAAATTATTTAAAGGATTAGTAAGGCTTTCAAGGATTATTAGTTGACTAGATAATCAACATTTCCCTTTTTTATCATGCATTTTTCGGCCACCCTTAGTGCTAGAGATTCATTTTCCAACTCATCAACTTTGACCAATTCTTTGCATGTAATTAGTAGGATAATTCTAGGATTTTTGGGAGCACAATTTAATTAATAATGGACATATCCTAGACTAGAAATAAGCAAAATTTCGGCCACTACCTCCTAGAAGCATCCACCAACTCATTTGATATCAAACAAATTCAAATTCAAAGAGAAGACTTGGTCTTGATTCTTCCTTATATTGCACCCTTCCCTCACCCCCTAACCATTTCCCCCTCTCCTTTCACGAAATTCAGAGTGTTTTTAGTAGAAAAACGTGGAATCAGCTAGGAAGAAGGGAAGAAAATCGAGAGCAAGAAAGGTAGACAAGAAGCGCTCCACCTCCTCCGTGCCGCGTCGTCGTCGTTTCGTTCGTTTTCTTTCGAAACGAAACCAGGCATGTCTAGATTTCTTTCAAACCTCAATCAAGTCATATTATCATTTATTTTTCAGTACATGATCATGTTTATTCAAGCAAAAACGAGATCCATGTCAAAACATTTTGAACACACATGCAGAATTTTCGTTTCCTTGGCAAGCTTCACGTTTTTCTTGGTTTGTGAGTTTCAGGTATTGGTCGACTCCAGGCTCCCAAGGCGGCTTGACATGTATAGGATGCATTAGGACCATGTTGGTCCATTCAAACCAGCCCCATGCTTGCTGGAAATTCAGAATGACAGCAAGTTCCCATAGGCAGATTTGTGTTCGAAATTTCAGTTTGTGTCAAGGGTTGGATCTGATCTTGGCTGCCCCAAGGGCCTATAGCCATGGTTGGATCACTTCCCTAGCATGTCTAAGACGTGACTAAGTTGCCCTTTTGGTTTGGTCCATGGTCATCGGTTTTTAATCAAACTCAAAACAGCCCCTTTCCCCATTCGGCTTCTTCCTTTTTCAGCATATGGTTTCGTTTTGTTTGCTTGGTGTGGATCTTGGTTGGCCTATGGCCCTTAGCCACGGTTCATATCATGCTCCTAGATGTCTAGATCGTGCCATGGTCAATCAAATGGCCATGGAATGACACGAACATCGATCATAGCATAAACACTACACACGCATGCACGTTGCTCTCGGTTGGACCCTTCGGTTGAGTTTGGTGTGATGCGGATTGTGGCTGGCCTAGGGCCCTTAGCCATGGTTCAAATCATTCCTTGGGATGTTGGTAAGAGTCTCTGGTCGGTGGTTCACGCCCCTAATGGCCGATAGTCTCGAAACCAACGCAAGTCTTGTAGTTGCGCAGCTGCTGGAAATTACAGCAAGTTGCTGTGTCGTTTAGAAGGCTCGTTTGAGTTCTTGGTTGGCTTTTAGCCCATGGCCTTGGACTGGACAGTGCCTCATTGAGTTGGAAGGTCATGTTTTTGACCGTTGTCATTTGGATCATTTTTGAGGTCGTACGAGAATTTACGGTGCAATGTGCCAAATTGACTCTCGAAAGAGCGTTTCGTGTTTTGGCCTCCATTCCACCTAGATTTCGACCCTATCATTTTAGGAACATTATTTTATGATTTTTCAGCGTATTTTAATCATGACTATACGTCGGTTCAGTGTCGGTTCAGGTTGGCTCGGAGTCATGATTAAATGCGAAGTCATTAGGCGTCATAGTCGCATCTTTTGAACGTAAATTGCATAGTTGGTCAAGTTTAAGCTATTGCATATTTTTCATGGCACAGTTAGGTTGCAGCGAGCCTGGGAACGATCCAATCCAATCCAGTTGGTAAAATTACAGGAATTTTCATTACGCCAGTTAATTATTTTACGTGCATTAAATAGAAAATGATTATTTTTGAGATTTATGCGATATGGCTTGTGGTTCATTCACTATGTGGGAGTGTTATTTTATACGGTCGCCAGTGACCGATCAGTTCAGTATGGTACCACCCGGTCGCCAGTGACCGGCCAGCTCAGTTCAGTTTCAGCCTCCCCGGTAGCCAGTTACCGATCAGTTCAGCTTAGTGCAGTGGCCACAGGCGTAAAACATAATCTCAACAGAAAATTTTACCAGATATTTCAGTACAGGCTCCAAGGAGCAAATATTTTTACAGTGATTTCCAGTTCAGTTATGCACGTATTATAATTGCTCAGTACAGATTATTTTCAGTATGCCTCAGGACAGGATATGTTAACTCATGCATATTTTAAATTCAGATTTTTACTCGTTACCTGTTATATGCATGCTGAGTCTTTAGGCTCACTAGACTTGATTGTTGTAGGTACTGATGAGGCCAGGGCCGAGGGCGGGGACCAGTGAGCCAGCTTGGGTCGGCAGTAGTGGCACCCGAGGACCTCAGTGCAGCAGTTGTTATTTTTTCCGCAAACAATTTTTATCAGTCGTTGGATATTTTTAAAGTTATTGTTGGCAAAACTTTATTTTCTTCCGCTGCTATTTTTAACATTGAACTTGATTCCCAGTGATTTTATGAATGAGGCCATTTAAGTTCTTTTAAAAAGAAAATTTTTAATTTTCCGCAAATTTTCAAGAAGGAGTTTTAGGCACTTCACAGAACTAGTTTTTTGAGTTGAGTTATGTTCAAGTCTCAATCTCAATGTTATCAGACCCATGTTTGATTATGCTCAGGTTCATCATTATGTGTTAGATTGTCCTATAGACCGTCCGATAATGTCTTGTTACTACTTCCGCTCCAAAGTTTATTTCTGCCGTGATGGAGTGTTTTAGATATCTCATCGTTAGATTAAATCTTTGCGAATTATATCTATGAATTTGGACAATCATATCTCTTTGAACTAACATTTAAGCTTGAGTTGGTACAAATCTCAATCTTAATAACTAATCATAGCTTTTTTTTAACGTTCCACGATTAATCACGTTATAAAGGTCCTACGTGGGATGATGGAATTTTATTTCATTATTTCGTCTACTAGTTATGGTTATTTTTTATATAAAAAATAAGTTTTTATTAGTTTGTGAAGAACGAATAAACAATGTATATATGTACAAGAGTTTAAATGTTTTTTTAAAAAAATTAAAATAGAAGTAGGTATTATTGAAATACTTAAATACAAATTATATTGTCGAGTGAATGATTAGCGAGATTCCAGCAGATAGCTACTGGTTCTGCTCAGGAC
>NW_027460143.1:0-2500 GCF_025594145.1 Primulina tabacum
CGATCCGTTGTGGATTTTTAGAATCCACCATTCTTGTAGTGTTTTCTATTTATCGCGGACTTAGAAGATGGCTTCTTGGCTCGAATCATCGTTTGTTCTGTTACACCTGAACTCCTTTTTGTTTTTTTGTTGGGTTGTAAATAGTCTACGATGGAGCTCGAGTCGAAAAGTCGAAAGGATTAATTCATTTCTGGGGGCAAGGATCTAGGGTTAATGCCAATCAATCAATTGGAACAACTTCGTAAACGTATCTTCTATATAATAATAATATAGAAATCAAAAGGATCCAATCCAATTTCAACAAGTTTTGTTTTTAAATTGGAAACTTGTTGTAATTGATCAAACTTTTTCGATTCAAAGTGTATTACGCGGGAATCAACTGTCCATCGGATTCTTTGATAGAAAGAAATCAAATTTCAAATATTTCCAATTCAAATGAAAAGGTATGTTGCTGCCATTTTGAAAGTATTAAGAAGCACCGAAGGAATGTCTAAACCCAATGATTTAAAATAAAGATTAAAGGATCCAAGAACAAGTAAACCCATTTTAATTGTCTCGATAGTCTCAATAACTGGATCATCCAAATCTAATTTTAAACGAGACAAAAAAGCGGGTAAAGACAACTCAATAAATGAAATTGACTAAAGAGAAGAATTTACTTTTGAGCTATTTGAGAGTTATTCAACTTGAGTTATGAGTACGAATGGTTTCTTTTAAATTTTCAGGAAGGACAAAAAACGAATGAAATTAAAGTCTAATTGATTTTCTAGGTTCATTCGAATCAAATCATTTTTTCTCGAGCCGTACGAGGATAAAACTTCCTATACGGTTCTAGGGGGGGTATTGTTCATCTACATCTATCCCAATGAGCCGTCTATCGAATCGTTGCAATTGATGTTCGATCCCGAAGAGAAGGAAAAGATCTTAGAAAAGTGGGGTTTTATGATCCAATGAAGAATCAAACTTATTTAAATGTTCCTGCTATTCTATACTTCCTTGAAAGGGGTGCTCAACCTACAGGAACTGTTCAGAATCTTTTAAAGAAAGCAGAAGTTTTTAAATAACTTCCGTCTAATTAAACAAAATTCTTTTAAATTTAAAGAAATACCAAGGGGGGGTAGCGACTTATATATAACTTTGTATAATTTTTCTTTACTAGTTTTCCCCCCTTCTTGCTCGATTCGTATCTATTTATCATTCCTTCCGTCGAATCCGATGGTGGTGGTCTAGAACGACAAAACGTTAGTTTATTGATTAAAAAATAAAAAATTCGGGCATTTCCTTCAATTGTGTGATTTTCATTACAATTTTACTAACCAATAAGGAATCAAGCCTGCTTATTCCACTTAGATAGATGAAATAGAGTATCGACTAACAAATCCGTATTTTTTTTAATTCTTTCTTATTTTTTATTCCATTTCTACTTTTTGTATCTCTGTGGATTAGGTATGTAGTGTCAATCCAAGACAATTTTGAATATTATTGCATTTAAGTTATTTGAATTTCAAAATAAATTTTAATAGCAATCTCTTTTGTTTTTTTCCACTATATTCTTTTCTCAAAATTTATAATATTGACAACAGTGTATCGAACAAATATAATTCATCGTGATAAGTGAAGTGGGTCTATTTGTTTCTGTCCATAGGTTTTTTTGCTTTAAACTCATTTGATAATTCTGTTTTTATTTTATCTGAGAATTTCTTGTATGTTGATCTAATCAATTCATTTTTATGTTTCGAATCCATTAGAAAATCTGTTTTGTTAGCTCAATGATTTGGGATTAGCCCGTATAATCTCTTTTCTTTTTATTGAAATTTCATTGATTTTGATTGTATCTATATACCCTTTGTTGAGATTATGTTTAATCTATATTTTCTTCGGGTTGCTAACTCAACGGTAGAGTACTCGGCTTTTAAGTGCGGCTATAATCTTTTACACATTTGGATGAAGTGAAGAATTCGTCCATACCATTGGTAAAGTTTGGAAGACCCCGACTGATCCTGAAAGGGAATGAATGGAAAAAAAAGCATGTCGTTTCAATGGAGAGTTCTGCGGATATTTCATTCCTATCGGATCGGTACAAAACCTTGTTGAATTCTTGAACGGAACGAGTTTGGTCGAATGAATAAAAGGATAGGGCCCTACGGCTTCAATTAATTATCAGAAAGAAAAAGGAACCAGCTTATGTTCTAACTTTGAATAAGTTCCCGATCTAATTAGACGTTAAAAATAGATTAGTACCTGATACGGGAAGGACTTCTCCCCACGAGGGGATTCTATATTTTTTAATGAATCCTAACTATTTATATTCTTATTATGGAATTGAGGTGTGTGTAAAAGAAGAAGTATATTGATAAAGAAAGTTTTTTCCAAAATCAAAAGAGCGATTAGGTTTAAAAGATAAAGGATTTCTAACCATCTATGTTATCCTATAACATAGACGAACTAAATGAAATGGAAAAAAGCGAGGGTAGAGAATCTGTTGATAAGTTTACTTGTC
>NW_027460144.1:0-24829 GCF_025594145.1 Primulina tabacum
AGTTGAAGAAACAAGTCACTTCTCTTTGAAAAAGCCTTACATTTTCTAGTGCAAATGTGAGGTGGATCTACAAAGTTGGTGGTGGGCCTAATTCATGAAGAAAAGGAAGAAAGCTTGTAGATTTTCTTGCCATACAAGAGCTTTGTTGTTTAACAACAAAGTTGGAGCCACAATCAATCTTTTAAAGATTGATAGGTATATCTCATACACCCTATGTATGACATGTGTTGTTTGTATTTGCTACACAAAATGTGGGGTGGCCGAAAATTCCAAGCAAAATTTCGTTTTTTTAAACTTCCGTAGCGCTTCCGGTCACCGTAACCGATCACCTTTCAAATTCTGCCACCGCTAAGAAGGATATAGGCTGCTCGAGTTCGAGAAGATGCGACTATGACGCCTAATGACTTCGCATTTAATCATGACTCCGAGCCAACTGAACCGACACTGAACCGACGTAGTCATGATTAAAATACGCTGAAAAATCATAAAATAATGTTCCTAAAATGATAGGGTCGAAATCTAGGTGGAATGGAGGCCAAAACACGAAACGCTCTTTCGAGAGTCAATTTGGCACATTGCACCGTAAATTCTCGTACGACCTCAAAAATGATCCAAATGACAAACGGTCAAAAACATGACCTTCCTAACTCAATGAGGCACTGTCCAGTCCAAGGCCATGGGCTAAAAGCCAACCAAGAACTCAAACGAGCCTCTGAACCGACACAGCAACTTGCTGTAATTTCCAGCAGCTGCGCAACTACAAGACTTGCGTTGGTTTCGAGACTATCGGCCATTGGGGTGAACCACCGACCAGAGACTCTTACCAACATCCCAAGGAATGATTTGAACCATGGCTAAGGGCCCTAGGCCAGCCACAATCCGCATCACACCAAACTCAACCGAAGGGTCCAACCGAGAGCAACGTGCATGCGTGTGTAGTGTTTATGCTATGATCGATGTCTTGCGTCGTTCCAGTGGCCATTTGATTGACCATGGCACGATCTAGACATCTAGGAGCATGATATGAACCGTGGCTAAGGGCCATAGGCCAACCAAGATCCACCAAGCAAAAAAACGAAACCAAAGCTGAACGAAGTAGCCGAAGGGGTAAGGGGCTGTTGTGATTTTTATTAAAAACCGATGAACCATGGACCAAGCCACCAAAAGGGCAACTTAGTCACGTCTTAGACATGCTAGGGAAGTGATCCAACCATGGCTATAGGCCCTTGGGGCAGCCAAGATCAGATCCTTCCTCCATGACAAAAACTGAATTTTCGAACAACATTTCTGCACCTATGGGGACTTGCTGTCATTCTGAATTTCCAGCAAGCATGGGGCTGGTTTGAATGGACCAACATGGTCCTAATGCATCCTACTATGTACAAGCCGCCTTGGGAGCCTGGAGTCGATCCAATACCTGAAACTCACAAACCAAAAGAAACGTGAAGCTTGCCAAGGAAATCGAAAATTCTGCATGTGTGGTTTCAAAATGTTTTGACATGGATCTCGTTTTTGCTTGAATAAACATGATCATGTACTGAAAAATAAATGATAATATGACTTGATTGAGGTTTGAAAGAAATCTAGACATGCCTGGTTTCGTTTCGAAAGAAAACGAACGAAACGACGACGACGCGGCACGAGGAGGTGGAGCGCTTCTTGTTTACCTTTGCTCTCGATTTTCTTCCCTTCTCCTACTGATTCCACGTTTTTCTACTAAAAACACTCTGAATTTCGAAAGGGAGGGGGAAATGGTTAGGGGTGAGGGAAGGGTGCAATATAAGGAAGAATCAAGACCAAGTCCATCTTTGAATTTTGAATTTTGAATTGATATCAAATGAGTTGGTGGATGCTTCTAGGAGGTAGTGGCCGAAATTTGCTTATTTTCTAGTCTAGGATATGTCCATTTTTAATTAAATTGTGCTCCCAAAAATCCTAGAATTATCCTACTAATTACATGCAAAGAATTGGTCAAAGTTGATGAGTTGGAAAATGAATCTTCTAGCACTAAGGGTGGCCGAAAAATGCATGATAAATAAAGGGAAATGTTGATTATCTAGTCAACTAATAATCCTTGAAAGCCTTACTAATCCTTTAAATAATTTAGTGAGCTAACCCCTTAATTAATAACTTAAATGAGTTCATTTCTTAATCACCTCAAATAATTAAATTAAATCCTCAAACCTCCCTTTCTAACTTAAATGAACTTGGTTGCTAGCTAAATTAACTTCTGGAAATATTTCTCGAATCTTAAATTCTATCTCAAAACTCCAACTCCGGTCCGGCCTCACTGAAATACTGAAATGCTAAAATCAAACTACTGAACTGAAATAATAAAATAATTAACTTCAAAAAATGCATTTAAAATAATCATGCAATGAAGTCAATTAAATTTAAAAATCTAGAATTATGCATGGCTTATACGTCTACTGATTTACGGGTTCTACAATCCTTCCCCCCTTAAATAAATTTCGTCCTCGAAATTAGAACTCACCGAATAACTCAGGGTATCGACTTCTCATCTCCGGCTCAGACTCCCACGTAGCTTCCTCCTCTGAATGGTTGAGCCATTTGACTTTGACTCGCTTAACCAACTTGTTCCGAAGTTTCTTCTCCTGTCTGTCTAGGATCTGCACGGGTCTCTCCTCATAAGATAAGTTCGGAGTAAGCTGCAACGGCTCGAAATTCAGCACATGCGAAGGATTTGCCATATACTTCCTCAGCATGGAGACGTGAAAGACATTGTGTACTCCGGCCAGATTGGCGGAAGAGCCACACGATACGCTAGCGTCCCAACTCTGTCAAGGATCTCAAACGGTCCAATGAATCTCGGACTGAGCTTCCCTTTCTTGCCAAATCTCATGACACCCTTCATAGGTGCCACTTTCACGAAGACATGATCGCCCACTGCAAACTCTAACTCTCTCCTCCGCTGATCGGCATAACTCTTCTGTCGGCTCTGAGCAGTCCTCATCTATCACGGATCTTGACTACTACATCTGCTGCCTGCTGAACAATCTCTGGACCCAACTCTGCTCTCTCTCCTACTTCATCCCAATGAACAGGAGATCTACACTTGCGGCCATACAGCGCTTCATACGGAGCCATACCTATAGACGACTGGAAACTGTTGTTATAGGTGAACTCTACCAATGGTAAGTTCGACTCCCAACTCCCAGAGAAATCAATGACGCAAGCACGGAGAAGATCCTCTAAGATCTGAATAACTCGCTCCGACTGTCCATCTGTCTGCGGATGGAAAGCTGTGCTAAACAGCAACTTCGTACCCAAAGTCGAATGCAAACTCTTCCAAAACGAGGAAGTGAATCTGGGATCTCTGTCGGATACGATAGAAACTGGAATACCATGGAGTCGGACTATCTCTCGGATATACAGCTCTGCATACTGAACCATGGTGAAAGTCGTCTTAATAGGCAAGAAGTGCGCTGATTTGGTAAGACGATCTACAATCACCCAGATAGCATTCGATCCTCTGGCTGACCTCGGCAATCCGGTCACAAAGTCCATGGTAATGTTCTCCCACTTCCACTCGGGAATAGGAAGAGGCTTGAGCAAACCTGCTGGTCTCTGATGCTCGGCCTTCACTAACTGGCAAGTCAGGCACTCGGATACAAAACGCCTGATGTCCTTCTTCATCCTGGCCACCAATACAATAGCTGCAGATCTTTGTACATCTTCGTACTCCCAGGGTGAATGGAGTACGGGGACGTATGGGCCTCTGATAAGATGTCTGCTCGGATAGAATCACTGCTAGGAACCCATATCCTATCTCGGTATCTCACAATACCGTCGCTGACTGAATACAAAACACTGCCCTTGGCTTCATCTCTCTTCTTCCACTGTGCCAACTGCTCATCTGCTGCCTGACCGCTGCGAATACGGTCAAAAGAGGAGGATAGTCAAGGTAGATAAACGAGGAACTCTACCTCGGGTAAGTCTCAAGATCAAACCTCTGCATCTCAATCTGAAGAGGTTTCTGCATCGTCAAATGAGCCATCACTGCGACTTTCCTGCTCAAAGCATCCGCAACTACATTAGCTTTACCCGGGTGGTAGCTAATGTCACAATCGTAGTCTTTCACAAGCTCCAACCAACGCCTCTGACGCATGTTCAGCTCCTTCTGCGTAAAGAAATACTTGAGGCTCTTATGGTCGGTAAAGATCTGACACTTCTCTCCATACAGATAGTGCCTCCAAATCTTCAAAGCAAAAACTACGGCCGCTAACTCCAGATCATGGGTAGGGTAATTCTTCTCGTGGATTTTCAGCTGTCGAGAAGCATACGCTATCACTCTCCCATGCTGCATCAAAACTGCACCTAAACCAAGCTTCGAAGCATCGGTATAAAGGACAAACTCGCCAGATCCTGACGGTACAGCCAAAAGGTGCTGAGATAAGAGCTTGCTTCAAAGTATCGAAGCTCTTCTGACACTCCTCGCTCCACACAAACTTCACATTTTTCTTGTCAGTGCTGTGAGTGGAACGGCAATGGAGAGAATCCCTGAATGAATTCTGTAATATCCTGCTAGCCCAAGAAACTGCGGATCTCGATGCATTCTGAGGCACAACCCAATCTCTGACTGCTGCAACTTTCGCGGGTCTACCTCAATGCCACTGCTAGAAACAATGTGGCCCAAGAACGCCACCTTCTCTAACCAGAATTCGCACTTACTGAACTTTGCGAATAGTTTGTTTCTGCAATGTCTGCAACACTGTGGTCAGATGCCTGCTGTGCTCCTCCCGATTCTTGGAGTAGACGAGAATGTCATCTATGAACACTATCACAAACTGGTCGAGGTACGGCTGAAATACGCGATTCATGAGATCCATGAAGATCGCTGGCGCATTCGTCAGACCGAACGGCATCACAAGGAACTCGTAGTAGTGACCATAACGAGTCCTGAAAGCTGTCTTCGAACATCAGCATCTCTCACCCTCAACTGGTGATAACCGGAACGCAGATCTATCTTGGAGAAAATCGAAGCTCCCTGCAACTGGTCAAACAGATCCTCAATCCTCGGCAGTGGGTATTTATTCTTCACTGTAACCCTGTTCAACTCCCGGTAGTCAATGCAAAGCCTCATCGAGCCATCCTTCTTTTTCACGAATAAGACTGGCGCGCCCCATGGAGAAAAGCTCGGGCGAATGAACTCCTTGTCGAGAAGTTCCTGGATCTGCTTCTTAAGCTCTGCCATCTCTGTCGGTGCTAGTCGGTACGGCGCTTTGGATATCGGAGCCGTACCTGGCATAAGCTCAATGGAAAACTCCACCTCTCTCTCGGTGGCATACCAGAGACGTCTTCGGGAAAAACGTCTAAGAAATCTCTGACAATCGGAACATCTGAGGCTGACTGGCTGGGTTCCTCGGGGACAGATAAAAAGGTTGCTAGAAATGCCCGACACCCTCTATGCATGAGCTTCCTAGCCTGAACATAAGGAATAATGCGCGGTAAAGGAAAGTACCTGTCCGGCTCAAATAAGAACTGCTCCATTCCAGGCGGTCGGACAAGAACGGATCTCCGCTGGAAGTCTATCAACACTCTGTTCCTCAATAGCCAGTCCATCCCTAGGATGATGTCAAATTCCGGCATCGGTAGCACAATCAGATCCGCATAAACAAGATTACCGTGCAGCTCAAGGTCTATATCTCGGATAACATTGGTGGCTGCCATCTCCTCGCCTGACGGCAACACTACTGAAAAGGCTGTATCTAGCCCAATGGTCTGGATCTTGAGAAAGTTTGCAAAGACCTCCGAAATAAACGAGTGAGTGGCCCCTGAATCTATCAAGGCCTTGGTAGCGGAACCAGATATAAAAATTCTCCCTGAAAGAGCGGAGCTCTAAGTTGAATCCCACTACAAGATCTAAACTTATAGACATGCAAAGGTCAAGGTTCCTCTAGCTTAATTTCCCGAAATAAATCTGAGTAGAGCATGCAATCCTATAACAGTTCTAAGTTCAAAATCTAAATCCCGATTCCCAAAATGCGGAAATTCAAAATAACTTAAAGTTTAAAGGTACCTGTCAACAACATAGTCTCCGGGTTGGTTTCCGCGGCATGGAGAGCAAAAACTCTGCCTTGGGTAGGCAGATTCCTCTGAGGGCACTGCAGCAACATGTGGTCTGGACTGCCACACTTAAAACACTTTCCTGAGCCAGCCATACATGCTCCAGGATGGCGACGTGAGCACCTGGGACAACTGGGTGCTCCTGAGTCCTCGGGGCTGGGCGTCCCCGCTGCTGTGCTGCTGCTGGCCTCGGTTCCTGGGCGGTCCATGAAAAGGCCTCTTATTCTGCTGCTGATGCTGATGAGGAGGAGGGCGGTGCGGTGCCTGGACTGGGCGCTTGCCCTGGCGATCCCTCTCGATATCCCGCAGATCCTGCTCTGCGGCTAAGGCCTTGGAGACGGCAATCTCATAAGTAGCAGGGTCAGATACCCTAACATCCCGGCGCAAGATCGGCCGTAAACCCACCAGGAAGTGCATCAGCTTGGCTCTGGCATCATTCGCTATCAGGGGCACAAAGTGACAGCCCCTCTCGAACTTACGGATAAACTCCGTAACCGACATATCCCCCTGTCTCAGCTCATGAACTCGGTGGTCAGCCTGGTGCGAACCTCCTCAGCAAAATACTTGGAGTAGAAAACCTCCGTAAAGCGGGTCCAAGAAAGTGTAGCCAATGTCAGGGCTACCGAAGCTCCTTCCCACCATAAGCGGGCGTCTCCAGTGAACAGTAGGTGGCACATCGGACTCGGTCTGCGTCCCCAGCTCCATAAAATCGAAGATAACCTCGAGGGATTTGATCCATCCCTCGGCAACCATGGGGTCAGATGCCCCAGAGAATTCCTTCGGGCGCATCTTCATGAATCGCTCATACACAGCCTCGGGCCCTGTCGGCCTGGCTGCGGCTGCGGCTGCGGCATTGCCCCCCGCAAACTGTGCGAAGAACTGTGCCATCCCAGCTAACATCTGGGCACTCATGTCCGGTGGGGGCGGTGGAGGAGGTGGTAGGTCTCCCTCGGTCTACGCTCCTCCTGTCTCTCGGCGAGGCTCCTCTCTGTTGCGCTCTAAAATGCGTCTAGGGGGCATACTGTTCCAACATAACCCATACGTAACTAACATGCATAATTCCATAATTTATTTTAAATGAACTGAAATACTGAAAATCTGGAAGCATGCTGACAAAATAATTCATGCTTTAACTAAAATGCTGAACAAAATGCTGAACTGAAAAACTTACAGACCAAAGGCGTGGCTTCGTGAGCTTCTCGCGGTCAGTAGTAGTGAAACCCTATACAGAACCACCGCTCTGATACCAACTGTGAAGGGCCTAAAACTTTCTTGAAAATTTGCGGAAAATTAAAAATTTTCTTTTTAAAAGAACTTAAATGGCCTCATTCATAAAATCACTGGAATCAAGTTCAATATTTCAAAATATTGCAGCGGAAGAAAATAAAGTTTTGCCAAAACAACGATTTAAAAATATCCAACGACTGATAAAATTGTTTGCGGAAAATAACAACTGCTGCTGAGGTCCTCGGGTGCCACTACTGCCGACCCAAGCTGGCTCACTGGTCCCCGCCCTCGGCCCTGGCCTCATCAGTACCTACAACAATCAAGTCTAGTGAGCCTAAAGACTCAGCATGCATATCGCAGGTAACGAGTAAAAATCTGAATTTAAAATATGCATGAGTTAACATATCCTGTCCTGAGGCATACTGAAAATAATCTGTACTGAGCAATTATAATACGTGCATAACAACTGGAAATCACTGTAAAAATATTTGCTCCTTGGAGCCTGTACTGAAATACTGGTAAAATTTTCTGTTGAGATTATGTTTTACGCCTGTGGCCACTGCACTAAGCTGAACTGATCGGTAACTGGCTACCGGGGAGGCTGAAACTGAACTGAGCTGGCCGGTCACTGGCGACCGGGTGGTACCATACTGAACTGATCGGTCACTGGCGACCGTATAAAATAACACTCCCACATAGTGAATGAACCACAAGCCATATCGCATAAATCTCAAAAATAATCATTTTCTATTTAATGCACGTAAAATAATTAACTGGCGTAATGAAAATTCCTGTAATTTTACCAACTGGATTGGATTGGATCGTTCCCAGGCTCGCTGCAACCTAACTGTGCCATGAAAAATATGCAATAGCTTAAACTTGACCAACTATGCAATTTACGTTCAAAAGATGCGACTATGACGCCTAATGACTTCGCATTTAATCATGACTCCGAGCCAACCTGAACCGACACTGAACCGACGTATAGTCATGATTAAAATACGCTGAAAAATCATAAAATAATGTTCCTAAAATGATAGGGTCGAAATCTAGGTGGAATGGAGGCCAAAACACGAAACGCTCTTTCGAGAGTCAATTTGGCACATTGCACCGTAAATTCTCGTACGACCTCAAAAATGATCCAAATGAAACGGTCAAAAACATGACCTTCCTAACTCAATGAGGCACTGTCCAGTCCAAGGCCATGGGCTAAAAGCCAACCAAGAACTCGAACGAGCCTCTGAACCGACACAGCAACTTGCTGTAATTTCCAGCAGCTGCGCAACTACAAGACTTGCGTTGGTTTCGAGACTAGGCCATTAGGGGCGTGAACCACCGACCAGAGACTCTTACCAACATCCCAAGGAATGATTTGAACCATGGCTAAGGGCCCTAGGCCAGCCACAATCCGCATCACACCAAACTCAACCGAAGGGTCCAACCGAGAGCAACGTGCATGCGTGTGTAGTGTTTATGCTATGATCGATGTCTTGCTCGTTCCAGTGGCCATTTGATTGACCATGGCACGATCTAGACATCTAGGAGCATGATATGAACCGTGGCTAAGGGCCATAGGCCAACCAAGATCCACACCAAGCAAACAAAACGAAACCAAAAGCTGTCCAACGAAGTAGCCGAAGGGGATAGGGGCTGTTGTGATGTTTGATTAAAAACCGATGAACCATGGACCAAGCCACCAAAAGGGCAACTTAGTCACGTCTTAGACTGCTAGGGAAGTGATCCAACCATGGCTATAGGCCCTTGGGGCAGCCAAGATCAGATCCTTCCTCCATGACAAAAACTGAATTTTTCGAACAACATTTCTGCACCTATGGGGACTTGCTGTCATTCTGAATTTCCAGCAAGCATGGGGCTGGTTTGAATGGACCAACATGGTCCTAATGCATCCTATACTCTAAGCCGCCTTGGGAGCCTGGAGTCGATCCAATACCTGAAACTCACAAACCAAAAGAAACGTGAAGCTTGCCAAGGAATCGAAAATTCTGCATGTGTGGTTTCAAAATGTTTTGACATGGATCTCGATTTTTACTTGAATAAACATGATCATGTACTGAAAAATAAATGATAATATGACTTGATTGAGGTTTGAAAGAAATCTAGACATGCCTGGTTTCGTTTCGAAAGAAAACGAACGAAACGACGACGACGCGGCACGGAGGAGGTGGAGCGCTTCTCTTTTTACCTTCTTGCTCTCGATTTTTCTTCCCTTCTTCTACTGTCCCACGTTTTTTCTAAAACACTCTGAATTTCGAAAGGGAGGGGGGGAATGATGGTTAGGAGGGTGAGGGAAGGGTGCAAGATATAAGGAAGAATCAAGACCAAGTCTTCATCTTTGAATTTAAATTTTGAATTGATATCAAATGAGTTGGTGGATGCTTCTAGGAGGTAGTGGCCGAAATTTTGCTTATTTCTAGTCTAGGATATGTCCATTATTAATTAAATTGTGCTCCCAAAAATCCTAGAATTATCCTACTAATTACATGCAAAGAATTGGTCAAAGTTGATGAGTTGGAAAATGAATCTTCTAGCACTAAGGGTGGCCGAAAAATGCATGATAAAATAAAGGGAAATGTTGATTATCTAGTCAACTAATAATCCTTGAAAGCCTTACTAATCCTTTAAATAATTTAGTGAGCTAACCCCTTAATTAATAAATGAGTTCATTTCTTAATCACCTCAAATAATTAAATTAAATCCTCAAACCTCCCTTAACTTAAATGAACTTGTTGCTAGCTAAATTAACTTCTGGAAATATTTCTCGAATCTTAAATTCTATCTCAAAACTCCAACTCCGGTCCGGCCTCACTGAAATAACTGAAATGCTAAAAATCAAACTACTGAACTGAAATAATAAAATAATTAACTTCAAAAATGCATTTAAAATAATCATGCAATGAAGTCAATTAAATTTAAAAATCTAGAATTATGCATGGCTTATACGTCTACTGATATACGGGTTTCTACAGTGGTAATTAAAAGGGGTTTCTTAGATTACACCATCGATGCAACTACGACATGACATATAGTATCGAGTTTTTGACAGCTCTCGATATACCAATAGTAGTCAAATCGGTCGGGATATATGAGATGAAGGGACTGTACTGTACGCTAACCATAATTGAATGGTTCTTGCAGGCACTATCATTTGATACCTAGGGAATCATGTAAGCAATGCTGCTAGGAATTTAAAATGATTGGTTGGGTATTATCAAACTTGAGTTCTGACGTTCTTATTATGAAGGAGTTGATAATTAAGAATTGAGCAATTGGGGTATGCTCATATAAGGACATGTTTAGTCCCGAATCACATTAAGATGTCAACCAACGGCTAGTTGTGTCAATGAACTTTTGAGGGCCACACAAGTGCTAACTTTCTTGATCCCGTCTAGATGTAAAAATAGTTCAATGTGTTGAACGTCTTATAAAAGAGTTTATAAGCGCAAAGAAAAATAGAAGTTTGACTTCTATAAGGGGAATGTGACTTTTAATTTGAGAAAGTGTTCCTAAATTAAAAGTTGGCCAAACAAATAATGTATTTGAAAATTGTGATTTTCATAAACATTATTATGTACTAAATTAAATTAATTCAAGTGTTGAATTAATTAAACACTAGTGGACCTAGTAGAGTCCAAATAATTAAATTAATTCAAGTGTTGAATTAATTAAATAACATTAGGCCTTGTAGAGCCCAATAAAGATAATTATTAAACTAGTGGGCTTGAATAAAATTAAGTAAGATTTAAATGGTCTCAAATAGGTTTGAGACATTAAAATAAAAGTCCATGAGCTTTGTAATTGTTACAAACTTAAATATAATTGCATGCATGGGAGGTGAAGGGTTGGAGGCTAATTTTTCAATATCCAAGGCATGGAATGCACATGTGTGGAGACCCGGGCTCTAACTCGATTCTTTTTGGGATTAGTTGGATCTTTGCTAGAAAATGTGGGTCAAATTTTTGCTTTTAACATTAATTCAAATGTATATCAACATGCACAAGGTCTTCATTTATTTTATTTCTACAAACATAATATACATGTCTTGTCCAGTACATATTCAACTAACTAGTATTCAAATACAGTGCATGACAAAAGTACAACTACTAGTACATCTGCTATGCCCGTGATCACCACGCTATATCCATCTCTCATCTCTGTTGCGACCCAGATCCTGCCCTACCTGTGTTATGCACACATACAGACACAAACAACAGCCGGAAACTCCGGTGAGAATAAATCCAGTATACAATATGGTGTACATGCATGTCATGTAGTTTCATACAATCATAACACATAATCAGTATTATGACACATTAGTGAATACAGATAAAACAATCTGCTCTTACCTCTTTAACTCGACTCGTATCTAAGTCTAGGGATCCCGGTGTGAATATGATGTAACAGGTCTCCCACCTACTCTCCCAATCGTGGTGGCGTTATATCTTATTCCTAAACTTCGGTCTGGTCTGTATCAAAATCTACAATCGGAGTATATCTGATCCGAAGCATCGATATCACCGAACGTTTAGAAAATTGACGTATCTACCAATGACACTCCTATCTCAGTACATATATAAATCAATATAAAGTAAAAATAGAACAAGTATGTGATTTTGTTGGGAAACTCAAATTGAATCTCATTTGAGTTGTGTCTTCCCCAAACAAACATGAATTATACCTTCTTGTCGTTCGTAGAAGTCGAAGTCTCGTATTCTTGATATCGAATCTGTCAAACCAAATCTGAAATGACATATATACAATGCACCATATCAACTTCTAACTCAAAAGGATACACATACAGAGCAATATTCAATCTCGGTACATTTCGACGGTATAACTTCGTAGTTTCTCGATACCGACAACTCAACCAATACTAGTCTATAACAATCAACTCATAACCACTATCATAAACATGCCCAACTCTGAAAATCTGCATAATTTCCATTCAATACATGTTGGAATTTCATAAAAATCGTATACGGTATCTTTTTTCCGTTCCGGCGGCGAATATACTATCTTCATAATTATAGGAACATATCATAGAGCTCAATTCCTCATTCTCCCAACACATATATATCAAAACATGCTGGAATTTAATAAAACATATACCCTTTTGAAGCCCTTGATGCAAGGAATAAGAATCTCTACTTGGATCAAAGTTTGGGTGAATAATTCTTGCACAAATCAATTTCTAAGCTATGAAGGAATCTTGAGCTTCTATGGAATTTGCTCTCTCTCGGTTCTCAGCTGCTGCAAGGAAGGGAAGAAGCCAACTCAACATATATGCATGGCCTAGGACAAATGGTTATCTTTGGAGTACCACGTCTCGCGCATATGCGCGACATACACCCGCGCATATGCGCGAGACCTACTGGTCTCGGCAATGTCAATCTTAACTCCTCGCGCATATGTGCCAAAGATTCTGGACGTGTCGCGCATATGCGCGTATCTACTCGCGCATGTGCGCCAATGTTTCTGGAAATTTCGCGCAATATGGTGGCGCATATGTGCCGAGCTCATCTCACACCAAAAATTGCATCTAATTTTTCGTCTCTTCGGTCCGATACAATGCGTCTACAATCCCCTTAATAATCAACAAAACAGTCTGATTATGATAATCCAATTCTCGGGCCTTACAAACCTGCTTACTTTACTTTTTCATACACCAAGAAAAACACTCCTACCTCTGTCCTCCAAGGGCAAGGGCCGAAATTTTGAGCATAATTTCCCCTTAATCTTGTTCTTCAATTGTTGAAGAAAAACATTCTCTTCTCCAAGAGAAATGCCTACATTTTCTAGTGCAAGTGTAAGGTGGATCTTCCTTGTTGGTGGTGGGCTTGATTTTGAGCAAGGTCTGCTCTTGGAAGCTTGTAGATCATCTTGCCATTGAGAGCTTAGTTGTTTGACAACTAAGTTGGAGCCATCATCAATCTTTTAAGATTGATAGGTAAATTCTAAACAACCCTATGTAGACATTTGTGTTTTGTTGTATTTGCTACACACTATAGTTTAGGATGCTCGATTTTCTTGCTTGAAAAATAATTTTGAAACTTCCGTTGCGCAAGCAAGCACCTTAATTGATCCACTTTCAGATAAAAAATAAGTATTTGTTACCTCGTATTGATGACTTATTCGATCAGCTTCACGGTACTTCTATTTACTCCAAGATTGACTTGCGATCTGGTTATCATCAAATGAGTCACCAATGTTGATATTTCCAAAGACTAGATTCCGTACTTGATATGGGCATGACGAGTTTCTAGTGATGTTATTTGGATTGACGAATGCACCAGCGATGTTCATGGATCTGATGAATCAAGTCTTTCGAGATTATCTAGATCAGTTTGTTGTGGTTTTCATCGATGATATCATAATTTATTCTCACGGTGTAGAGGAGCATGCCCAGCACTTGAGGATTGTGTTGCAGATTTTTGTGAGAAGCAATTGTATGCTAAGCTGAGTAAGTGCGGGTTCTGGATTAATCGTGTAGTATTCCTTGGTCATGTGATTTCAAAAAATGGAGTTTCTGTGGATCCTAGAAAGATTGAGGCAGTGCTGAATTGGTCAGGTCCGACGACAGTGGCCCAGATGAGTAATTCAACGTGAATAAGGTAATCGTGAATTTTTCTGGGCCACTCATCGTGAATTGGTCATGTCCGACGACAGTGTCCCAGATGCCAACTATTTTGTTGTTTGTGTTTGCTCAGATAACACTCATACTATTGTGTTTTCTCAGATAATACTATTGGAAAAATTCACGATGAGTTGGCATCTATTGTTTGTGTTTGCTCTGATAATACTATTGTGTTTGCTCTGAAGATCTATTGTGTTTGCTCACGATGAAGCGACGATAGGACGAAAAAAATTCACGATGAGTTGACATCTATTGTGTTTGCTCTGAAGATCTGGCTTCATTATTTGTACGATTTTCAGTTTGAAATCTTTACTGACCATAAGATTCTGAAGTATCTATTCACTCAAGCTGAGTAGAACATAAGACAACGTCGTTGGATAGATCTACTTAAGGATTATGACTGTGTGATCAAGTACCATCCAGGTTCTGTGAATCTAACAGCCGATGCTCTTAGTCGCACGGTGAGAGTTTCTGCACTTCAGACCAATGCTATGTCTAGTGCCCCAGAATTGTTGTTCGTTGGGGTTTAACTTCAAGCATTGGAAGGGTATGGAGGGCATTCGTGTTGCTATCATTTTATTTGAGCCAACTTTTGTAATGCCCAAGATTTTATTCTGTTAATCCGAGATTATTTATTCATAAATTGATGAGATTATAGAAGGACCAATCTGAGACACGATTTGAGATAGCATGTGATATTGTGTTGTGCAGGGACAGAAGGTCTCGCGCATATGCGTGAAACGAGCCGCGCATATGCGCGAGCAAGGCAGAATACCTCGCGCATGTGCGCAAGAAGAGGAGCGCATATGCACGAGCATGTGAAATGATGAAGTGCCGAGACAGTAGGTCTCGCGATATGCGCGGGGATAGGGCGCGCATATGCGCGAGCTGAAGAATCCAGAATTGCCGAGTCAGAGAGTCTCGGGCATATGCGCCGGTGATAATCGCGCATATGCGTGAGACGTGCAGTATGTATATTGAGCCACATGTCTTTGCCATGCAAGTGTATATGTAAACCTTCATCTTCATTTAGAAATTGGAAGCAAGAAAACCGAAAAGACCCTGAGAGATTCTCAAGCTTTTCATTATAGAATTTTGATTTTCGCAAGATCCGCCCGTCTGATTTTCAATCCGAGTTTGGTACTGTATTTCTCTCATCAAAGACTTCAACGGAATGTAAGTTTTACTACTTTCTTTTATGATTTGAAAATACGGTATTGAAGGAATCATGATATGATTGTTATTATGAGTTCCTGAGTTTGTGGTAATCGTATAATCGAAATCAGATCGAAAAACGGACACTGTATGAAATTGTTATCATTTTCCAGATTTGAAATGATTTAGAATATACAGATTACGTATTGGAATTGTTTTTATCAATTGATTATAGGTTGTGAGAGGTATCTATTGATATTGTATTGCTGGGTATATCAAGGTTGTGATGTTATGCTGTCGAAACAGAATTAGATTGAGTTCTGATCTTATCCAGTATTGCCTTGAGTCGTATTGATATTGTACTCCTCAATAATGGGCTTCCAGAGTTGGTATTGAAAGTTTCGAAGACTGAGCAGAATCAGATTGATCTACGAAAATAAAGGTATAAATTAATGTTAAACCGGGAAGATACGACTCGAGTCAGAGATAGCTTGAGTTTCCCAAAACCACATACTTTATTATATTTGCTTTGATGTTTGCAATTCATGAGATTAATATGCTTAGTCTATTTATTATAGCAAAGAATTTATTGAGCCTATGACAGACGTGCCATGTCTTTGGTAGAGGTGCCAAGTCACTGGACATTTGGTTTATATCGATGTTGCTTAGGAATAGATCAACTCCTATTGTAGAGATTCGTTATAGAAGGCCAAAGTCTGGAAATAAGAACGTACAACCATCTAGCTGGGAAGAGTAGGTGGGAGACTATTGCGTTCTTATTCAAATCTGGATCCCTAGATAAGAGTCGAGTCAGAAATTAAGAGTCAAAGAGTTTGATTTAAAGTTTTTTATCGATTCATGTTTTTCAGATTATGATACATGCTATTGATAACTGTATTATGATTTTATATATGTTTATATGAAATGCATGTATACATTGTTTATACTAGGAATATATTTCTCACCGAAGTTATACGGCTGTTGTTGTGTTTATACGTGTGCATGAAACAGGTGGGACATGATCATGGTCGAGAAGAGGATGGGAGATTGAGTTTATAGAAGAGATTCGGACCCAGAAGAAGATTTGATTTTCATCACTTGATATGTAGTGGATGAACATTGTTTTTTATGACTTTTTTGTAAAAGACTTGTAGTTTGGATCTTGTTGTAGATATTAAACTTTATCTTATAAGTTGAATGAGATGGGACCTAATTTAATATAGACTTTGTACACTTGTTTATAAAGTGTTCAACAATTTTAAAAAAAATTTATGACCCAGTTTAATTTATTGTTCCCAATTAATCCTAATGATGATTAAGAAGATGAGTTAGCGTCCGGTCCCCACAACATGTGGTATCAGAGCTGTAGATGTATGTTCCTTAGACTGAGATAGAAGCGCGTGAGCAGGGTAGATTGAGTTTTATTTCCTGCTTTTGTAATGCTAGAATGCAGCATGTTTTGTTGTTTTGAAAATACATGTTTACCTGATTAGGAGATTTGATTGAAAATGTGTATTATTAAAAGAATGAATCAGAACCGATTCTTGATAAGAGGTATGGTGATCAGAGGAGGACTGAGACAGATTTGTCATATTTGTTACTAACCCTTTGATAATCAGATATGCCTCCTCGAATAATCCCAGAACATGGTAGTACCTCGACTAATCCAATGGATGTTACAGCGACACCCCTGGAAACACTGCTGAAGAGATTTCAGTCAATCAAACCACCGACTTTGAAGGGCACTGAGAATTCTGTTTACTGTGAGAGCTTGCTTGATGAAATTGAGATGTTGTTGATTCACTTGATTATACAGATGAACGAAGAGTTAGACTGATTGGGCATCAATTGCAGTCTGTTGCAAAGAATTGGTGGCTCACGACTAAGAGAGCTTTGGAGCATCGAGGTATAGTTATTACTTGGAAGATCTTTAAAACAGAATTCTATCAACGATTCTTCCCAGTATCATACAGAAATGACAAGGATGCGGAGTTTGCTAATCTGAGACAGGGTCATCTGAATATTGAAGAATATGTGGCCAAATTCTCTACCTTGCTATGATTTGCTCCTCATGTCGCTGAGAATGATGAAGCAGTAGCTGATCAGTTCATTAATGGGCTGAATCTCGATATCTTTACACTGGTAAATGCAGGACGACCGAATAACTTTGATGATGCCTTGAATAGAGCAAAAGAAGCAAAAACGGGCCTGATCAGCAGAAAAGAGCTTCGTATGTCGCTCCAGCACCAAGACAGCAACAGCCCTCAGCTCAATTCCATCAACCCCCTCCCAGATTTGATAGTGGTGGTAGCAGTAGTGGAAGAAAGATAATTTGAAAGCTCGAGGGAAACAGTTCAAGAAGTCTTGTAGTAGTTCATTAGCTACAGTGGTTCACGACTGAGCCAGAGTTATGCAGGGGTCTATTGCAGAACTTGTGGATGAAGACATCCTACAGAGCAATGCCAAGGAGTATTTGGTAGTTGCAATACTGTCGACAGCAAGGACACATTGCCAGGGTCTGTCCACAGCGAAATTCTCAACGATCTCAGGGAGCAGAAATCTGGATCAGTGGCTCAGACTGATAGACGATCATCTGCTGTTCACTCGTTCCAACCACCCACTAATAAGTCACAGCCAAGGTTAGGAGGAATCCAGAATGTTAGCCAGCCTCCGAGACAGCAGGCTATAGTTTTTGCATTGACTGAAGAATAGGCACAGGAAGCACCTGATGATGTTTTGCAGGTAACTGTTCTCTTTGTGGTTACTCTGTTTATATTGATTGATACCGATGCATCCCATACTTTTATATCTGAACGATTTGAATTGATACATGATTTGTTGGTTGAGTCATTATCTGCTTTAGTATCTGTCTCTTCACCTTTGGGGAGAGGTTTTATATCAGTGAAATCTGTTAAACGTTGTATACTGCATTATGAAAGGAATGAGATTGAATTAGATTGTATTATACTCGTTTTGTCTGATTTTGATTGCATTATCGGTATTGATATGCTGACCAAGTACAGAGCTACCGTAGATTGTTTCCAGAAAATTGTGAGATTCAGACCTGAGATGGCTGATGAATGGAAATTTTACGGTAAAGGTTCCAACGCTCGAACTTTGATCTATGTTGTCTATGACTCGATTATTACAGAAAAGAGCAGAGGGATTCCTTGTGTATTCAGTAGATGTACTGAAATCGAGCCGTCATTGGCAAATTTGCCAGTGGTATGTGAGTTTGCTGATGTCTTTCCAGATGAGATTCCGGGATTGCCTCCAATCCGAGAAATAGACTTCAGTATGAATTGATACCAGGTACTTTTCCTATTTCTAAAACTCCATACAGAATGGCACCGATTGAATTGAAAGAATTGAAAGAGCAGCTAGAAGATTTACCAGCTAAGGGGTACATTAGACCGAGTGTTTCTCCTTGGGGTGCTCCAGTATTGTTTGTCAAAAAGAAAGACGGTTCAATGAGACTCTGCATTGATTATCGACAATTGAACAAGGCTACGATAAAGAATAAATATCCTTTGCCTCGTATCGATGATTTATTTGATCAGTTTCAGGGTTCTGTTTATTCTAAGATTGATATGAGATCTGGATATCATCACCTGAGAGTCAGAGATTCTGATATTTCTAAAACAGCTTTCAGAACCAGGTATGGCCACTATGAGTTTATAGTCATGCCGTTTGGTTTAACGAATGCTCCAGCTGTATTTATGTGTTTGATGAACCGTATATTTCTGAAGTATCTTGATGATTTTGTGATTATCTTTATTGATGATATTTTGATTTATTCCAAGAATATGATTGATTATACTGAGAATCTTAGAACTGTATTGAAGATTCTGAGAACTGAGAAATTGTATGTTAATCTGTCTAAATAAAAATTTTGGCTGAAGCAAGTGATATTTTTGGGACACATTATATCTGGAGATGGTATTTCTGTGATCCTAGCAAAGTTGAGGCTGTGATCAATTGGCCTAGATCGACATCAGTGCCAGAGATACGCTGGGTTTAGCAGGATACTATCGTCGATTTATTAAGATTTTTTCAGCATTGCTGAGCCGATTACTCAATTGACTCTAAAGAATGCATCCAGTTTTCTAGAATTAAAGAAGATATTAACTAGTGCTCCTGTGTTGACTATTCCGTCAGGTACTGGTGATTTTGTTGTTTATTGCGATGCTTCTCATAGAGGAATAGGTTGTTTTGATGCAGCGAGGACATGTTATTGCTTATGCCTCGAGACAATTGAAACCACATGAGACTTGATACCCAATTCATGATCTTCAATTGGCTGCCATCGTATTTGCATTTGAAGATTTGGCGTCACTACCTATACGGTGAGAAATTTGAAATCTATTCTGATCATAAGATTTTGAAATATCTATTTTCACAGTCAGAACTGAATATGAGACAACGTAGATGGCTTGATTTATTGAAACATTTTGATTGTGAAATCAAATATTATCCGGAAAAATCCAATGCACAGCAGCTGATGCACTGAGTCGAAAGGTATGTTCTTATCTTTGTCGATGATTGGTGTTTCAAATTTGATTGAAGATTGCTGTCTTTCTGGATTAGTATTTGAGACAGATTATCAACCTTTGAGATTGTGCATTCAAGTTGAACCAGAGTTGATATTTCGAATTAAAGAAGCACAGAAAGTTGATCAGAATGTACAGAACTCGATTTTAATGGTCAGATCAGGGCACCAATCAGAATATCAGGTTCGTAAAGATGTGTTTATGTGAATAATCGACTTGTTGTGCCAAATGTTTCATATTTGAAACAGCGGATTTGACAGAAGTGCACTGTAGTTGTTTGAGTATTCTCCTGTGGCAGAAAGAGTACAATGATATGAAGAAACAGTTTTGGTGGAAACAGATGAAATCAGACATGCAGAGTTGTATCCAAATGTTTGAATTGCCAACAGGTGAAATCTGAAAGTAAGAAACCAGGATGTCTGTTGCATAGCTTATCTATTCCAGAATGGAAATGAGATCACATTTCCATGGACTTTGCTACGAAGCTACCACGATCCTCCCGAGGTTGCGATGTGATTTGGGTCGTTATTGACAGATTAACCAAATCAGCAAGCTCTACAGAATGACGTATAGACATGACCAGATGACAGAGATCTATGTCAGAGAAGTGGTCAGATGCATGGTGTGCCGAAGTCTATCGTATAGATCGTGATCCTCGATTTACTTCACACTTTTGGCACAGTTTGCAACAAGCTCTACGTACGAAATTACATTTGAGTATGCATATCATCCTCAGAGACAGACGGTCAGAGCGGAATCCCGACATTGAAAGATATGCTGAGAGCTGTAGTGCTAGTAGAATTTGGCACTAGATGGCATGATTCTTTACCACTTTGTGATTTTCATACAATAACAGCTATCAGAACGAAGACTATTCGCTTGTGAAAGTTCAGTGGAGTCGTCATGGCATCGAAAAAGCTACTTGAGAAAATGAATCAGACATGAAACAGAAATTTCAAGAGTTATTTCATTGATGTGAGTTTTCTTATTTAGCCTCTGTATATCTCCATCTTATATATGATTTGATTGCCTGTGATTTCGGGGACGAAATCAGATCTTAGAGGGGGAAAACTGTAACGCCCGAGATTTTATTATGTTTAATCCGAGATTATTTATCCATAAATTGATGTGATTATAGAAGGACCACTCCGAGGCACGATTTGAGATAGCATGTGATATTGTGTTGGGCGAGGACAGAAGGTCTCGCGCATATGCACGAAACGAGCCGCGCATATGCACGAGCAAGGCAGAAGACCTCGCGCATATGCGTGAGAAGAGCGCGCATATGCGCGAGCATGTGAAATGAAGAACTGCCGAGACAGTAGGTCCGCGCATATGCGCGAGGATAGGGTGCGCATATGCGCGAGCTGAAGAATCCAGAATTGCCGAGACGAGAGTCTCTCGTATATGCGCCGGTGATTGTTGCACATATGAACGAGACGTGCAGTATGTATATTGAGCCACATGTCTTTGCCATGCAAGTGTATATGTAAACTTTCATCTTCATTCACAATTGGAAGCAAGAAAACTGAAATGGCCCTGAGAGATTCTCAAGCTTTTCATTATAAATTTTGATTTTGCGCAAGATACGCCCGTCTGATTTTCAATCCGAGCTTGGTACAGTATTTCTCTCGTCAAAGACTTCAACGGGACGTTAGTTTTACACACTTTCTTTTGTGATTTGAAAATACGATATTGAAGTAATCATGATATGATTGTTATTATGTGTTCTTGAGTTTGTGGTATCGTTTAATAAAAAGTGGATCGAAGAAACGGACACCGTATGAAATTGTTATCATTTTTCAGATTCGAATTGATTGAGAATATACAGATTTGGTATTGGAATTGTTTTTATCGATTGATTATGGTTGTGTGGTATCTATTGATATTGTATTGCAGGGTATATCGACATTGTGAGTTATGCTGTCGAAACAGAATTAGATTGAGTTCTGGTCATATCCAGTATTGCCTTGAGTTGTATATTGATATTGTACTCCTCAATAATTCATTCCAGAGTTGGTATTGAAAGCTTCGAAGACTAGCAAAATCAATTGATATACGAAAAGAAAGGTATAAATCAATATTAAACCGGAGATATGACTCGAGTCGGAGATAGCTTGAGTTTCCCAAACCACATATTTTTTGTAATTGCTTTGATTTTTGCAATTCATGATATTATATGCTTTTAGTCTATTGATTTATATTAAAGCATTTATTGAGTCTATGGCAGATGTGCCATGTCTTGGCAGAGGTGCCAATCACTGGACATTTGGTTTATCGATGTTGCTTAGAATAGAATCAACTCCTATTGTAGAGATTCGATATAGAAGGCCAAGTCTGGAAATAAGAACGTACACCATCTAGCTGGAAAGTAGGTGGGAGACTGTTGTGTTCTTATTCAAACCGGGATCCCTAGATAAGAGTCGAGTCAGAAATTAAGAGTCAAAGAGTTTGATTTAAAGTTTTTTATCGATTCATGTTTTTCAGATTATGATACATGCTATTGATAATTGTTTTATGCTTTATATATGTTTATATTAATGCAGTATACGGTTTATACTATAGAATATATTTCTCACCGGAGTTATCCGGCTGGTTTGTGTGTTTGTACGTGTACATGAAAACAGGTGGGACATGATCAGGGTCGGAAGAGAGATGGAAGATTGTTTAGAGAAGAGATTCGGACCCAGAAGAAGATTGATTTTCATCACTTGATAGGTGGATGAACATTAGTTTTGTTATGACTTTCTTTTGTACATGACTTGTACTTTGGATCTTGTTATAAATATAAACTTGATCTTGTATGTTGATGAGATGGGACCTAATTTATTATAGACTTTGTACACTTGTTTATAAAGTGTCAACAATTAAAAAAAATTATGATCCAGTTTAATTAAGTTCCCAATAATCCTAATGATGATTAAGAAATTGAGTTAGCGTCCGGTCCCCACACAGTTTTCACTCGATTCGAGATGCTCAATGTCTGATCTCAAGACTCAGAGACTAGCTCGTTAGCTGATGGAGATAACAATTCCCACTATCATTCCGATGGTCTCTATGTTAGTCTAGTCGGGTTGTAGTACCAGAGGATGACACTTTGAGGGAAGATATCTTATCTCAGCTCATCGCAGCAAGTTGAGTGTTAGTCTAGTCAGCATTGGGTACTTTACTGAGTCTGAGTACTGCTTATCATCCGGAGACTGACTCAGTCAGAGAGGACTATCCTTACAGTTGAGGATAGTTGCGTGCCTATGTTATGGATTTCGGAACCACTTGGCGGGTTTATTGCCTTTGATTGAGTTCGCGTACACCACTATCATTACAATTGGTATGACACCATTTGAGGCGTTGTACGGGCGACTTTTTCGCACTCCATTATTCTGGGACGAAGTTGGGAACGACATGTTGAGGGACCAGAATTAGTCCAGCAGGCTATTGATAAGGTTGCAGTAATCGAGAAATTGAATTAAGCTGTATAGGATCGACAAGCTAGTTATGCGATTACCAAGCATCGACCTCTTCAGTTTCATCCAAGTGAGAAAGTGTTTCTCCGAGTTCCTCCTTTTTGCAGGATTTTGAGATTTTGTCTCAAGTGTAACTCTCTCCGAGGTTAATTGGTCCATTTGAGATATTGGAAAGCGATGCAGTTTGGCTTACAACTTGCATTGCCGCGTACCTATCGAGTATTCATGATGTGTTCCTCGTATCTTTGTTAAGACGGATGTATATTTGAGTCTCACATGTTACTCCATCTGAAGTCCAACTTGATTCAAATTTGTCTTACGTGAGCAACCAGTTCAGATTCTCGATTGCAAGACAAGGTGTTGCGGAATAAAATCATTCTTCTTTTCTTAGTTCATGGCAGCGGAGAGGTACTGAAAAGCCACTTTGGAATTAGATAGTTGTATGCGTTCAGAGCATCCAGATCTCTTTTGAGTTGCACTATATTTGTACTATGATGTATTTGTGTTTTCATTGTAATCCAAATATAAGTTGTATTAAAAACAATTACAATGTAATAACGATGTTATTATTAGGTTTTGTTCATCCTCTAAACCTGATTTAGAGGACAAAATATTTTAAGTGGGGGAGAATGTATAGCCCGAATTCTACTAAGTTAACTAAACATGATTAAGTGTCATTAATAGTAATCATGTGTTAATTGACATTGGAACTGCCATAGCTGATTTCAGAAGCAATACATGATTTTTGAAGTCATGGCAGCCTAGGTAGTGGCTGAACATACGTCTGAGCAAAAGTGGCTGAGCCAACTGTGCTAGGAATATGTCCGAACTTGGATGTTGTTTAAGGAGCGAAGTTGGGGTTATATAACGAGGTGAGTGTCTAGTTACTTCACAAGTCGGGACAGGCGCTTTGTGCATGTGGCTGAGTGCAGGTGCCGGACATGTGTCTTTGTGCATGTGTCCGAGTGACAGGTGACCGGACAGGGTGTTGAAGTACATGGCATTGTGTTTGACATGTCCATGCATGAAAGGGCTCGTAGTCCCAAACTGATGTATATAAATAGGCCATAGGATATATCACTATGAAAGGGGTATTGTGTGTTTATAGTGCAAGTTCTAGCCCTCTTACAGAGTAGTCCGGACATAGCAACGTCCGACAGAGCTGAGCAGTCCGGACATGTCAGAGCAGAGCAGTCCAAGAAGAGCAGAGAGTCTGGACAAAACAGAGATCTGGGCAGATCAGAGTAGATCAGAGAAGTCCAGAAAGAGCAGAGCAGTCTGGGCACTCAAATCAGCAGTCTGTGCAGAGCAGAGCAGTCCGGACAGAGCAGGCCATCAAGGCAGATCAGCATCTGGCATGTCAGAGTAGAGCTGTCCTACAGGACTAGCAGTCTAGACAGAACTGGCAGAGTAGTCCGGACAGGGCATTAGGGAACGAAGTAGTCAGGGAACGAATTGTTCGAACTTGGACAAGTTGACGCAGAGCATCGTCATCAGGGGGCTGACGATAGACGAAGGTTTGTAATTGTATCATTATTATTTCACGAGTATTTTATATTCTAGTTAAGTCTGGTAGATATGTTTTAGTGATGGTTTTCACTTGATGTATAGGCTTGGACTACACCTGGTTGTTCTGGTTTTCCTCCTGTGAATTAGGATTGCAGTGAGAGAGGTTTGAAAGTACTATTTTAGTT